>NC_045177.1:1111403-1116403 GCF_900700415.2 Clupea harengus
AGGTGTGTGTGTGTGTGTGTGTGTGTGTGTGTGTGTGTGTGTGTGTGTGTGTGTGTGTGTGTGTGTAAGAAAGAGGATGAGTTTGTGTGTGTGTGTGTGTGTGTGAGTGCAGAATCAGGAAGATGTGTGTGTGTCACTCCTGAGAGTGATTCTACAACATGTGATCTAGCACAAGGTCATAGAGGGTGTGTGTGTGTGTGTGTGTGTGCAAGAGGTCATGTGATCTAGCACAAGGTCACTGAGGCGTGTGACCCAAGCCAAAAGCCTGCACAGAGGGGCTCATCAGTGAATGTGGTTTTGAAGGTGTGCAGGTGTGTGAGTGTGTGTGTGTCAGAGTCGACGCTGTAGAAGGACAGAGTGCCGGCCTCACGCTCCAGAAACACTCCCACTCTCCTGAAGCCTGAGGGGGGGACTGGTACGACAGTTGCAAAGTTTTTGTGGCGTACAGAGTATCTGCCAAAAGAACACACCAGACTCCAGGACAGGTCATTGGATCCCATCAAACCATTGGAACCGACTTCGAGGTTGATGCTTCGATAGGCCACTCCTATACAAACATCCTCCCCACTCCACTCACACTCCCAGTAGCAGCGTCCAGTCAGAGGCTCTCTGCTCAGCACCTGAGGACCGAAATCTAGTGACGATTTGTAATTCACCCTCCTCAGCCGTGTCACCTTCCTGTTCTCCTCCGACAGAAGGTGTTTGAAGTCCACTGTGTCCAGTGTGATCTTACAGGCAACTGCAAACACAAAACACACCAAATAACACACATCACACTGGGACGACGTATTGTACAGTCACACACACACACACACACGCACACACACACAAACATCAAACACACTCACAGACACACATTACACACACACATTACAATGGTACGGCATAAACATATACCTTACACACTGGCACACACACACACGGCATGTATTCATCGTAATAAAGAGTATTATGACTGAAACTTACATAGTGGTGGGATGCTTGTGACACGTGGGTCCTTCAGGACTGTGTGGTTGGTGTGTGTGTGTGTGTGTGGTGTGTGTGTGTGTGTGTGTGTGTGTGTGTGTGTGTGTGGTGTGTGTGTGTGTGTGTGTGTGTGTGGTGTGTGTGTGTGTGTGTGTGTGTGTGTGTGTGTGTGTGGTGTGTGTGTTTGTGTGTGTGTGTAGTGTGTGTGGGGGTCCCTACTTACATAGTTGTACTGGGATGCTTGTGACATGTGGCTCCTTCAGGGCTGATTGATGATACCAGCGGACTGAAGCTCCCGGGTGCTCTGGGTCTGGAATGAAACTGATCACTTTGTTCTTGAAGGGTGCACTTTTAAAGACACTGTGTGAGGAGGCCAAGTTCTCTTTAACATCTGGTCTCTTGTACCAGGGAACTTCCTGTGTTGGATCCTGTTCAGGAGTGCTGATGGCGGAACCACTATTGAAGTTCTCAACTGCCTTTGAGATGGTCTTCAGGTAGGGCTCCTCGTAACTCAGAGAGGTGAAGTTGAACACATAGACATCTTTGACATCTGGGTCCATGAGGAGAGAGTCAAGCTCAGGGCCTGGAAGTTTAATCTCACATTTCAGTTTTTTTATGTTCATTGTGACAACGTTGATCTCAGTCTCCTTTCCATCCAGCCACTGCTCCATTTCTTTTCCACTGAAGCCAGATGCATCCTGGGACTTCAGGAGGTCTCTCAGGGCCGTTTCCTCCATGTTGCCTCCTCTGATGGCCGGGATCACGCCTGACATCTTCCGTAGGAACTGAGCGGTGAAAACCCTCAGACTGCTTTGGAACTTCTCCAGTTTGTGAACGATGTCTTTAGCCTTGATCTCTGTGCTCCTCTTCAGCAGGTCGTTGGTTCTCACCTCAGCCAGGTGGAAATCATCCATCACCTTCTCTACCTGAGACACCAGTGTCTCTGAGATCATTCTCTTCAGCTTGGACTCAATATTAGTAAGCTTGCTTAGTGGATACAACCAGACCTTCACAGGCAGAGCATTCTCTCCTTTCTCCCCCAGCAGACTGGGCAGCTCTTTGTACACCTTCACAGCCTCCTCGTATGTAGAAGGGAGTTCTTTCAGGTAAAAGTCACCATGGAATTTGCACCTGAAGTTCTGCACCTTCTTCTTGTCTTCATCATCCATCTTTAGGCTTCCATCTCCACTGATCTCAACTGTTGGGATCTTCTTGATCATTACAGTCAGATTTCCCTGGATTTCTTGCTTCTTTGAATCATCGCTGGCCATTTCTTGGAATTCCATGAGTGCATCAGCCCCATAGAGCACCCCACTCACAACATGTGTGGCATCTGTCATGTCAAACAACTCAGGGTTTGGAGTCTCTAGTTCTGATATCATGAGCTGTTTAAACTCGGTGGTCACATGGTAACCCAGGGTGACACTGCACTGACGACTGGAGGAGGTCTTCTTGTTGAGGTACTTGGCAGAACCTCCCACCTCCACCAGCCCACAGAGGAAGCTGGCCTTCACTGAGGCGCTCACGTCCAACAGACTGGTCTTGTCACTGAGGGACTCAGACATTGCCACCTGGAATCTTGTGCTGGGCCGTGGACGGACATGTGTTTTGCTCTTCATGTCCTCCATCTTCCAGAGGCTGATTCCTGAAATGAGAGGTCGGTCACCAGCGGCATTACTGTCACTGGCATGGCCACGCCCCCTCCCCCAGACACTGGCATGGCCATGGCACTAATACAGTACTGACACTGGCATGGCCATGGCACTAATACAGTAATACAGTACAGACACTGGCATGGCCATGGCACTAATACAGTAATACAGTACAGACACTGGCATGGCCATGGCACTGATACAGTAATACAGTACAGACACTGGCATGGCCATGGCACTGATACAGTAATACAGTACAGACACTGGCATGGCCATGGCACTGATACAGTAATACAGTACAGACACTGGCATGGCCATGGCACTAATACAGTAATACAGTACAGACACTGGCATGGCCATGGCACTACAGTTTTTTCCAATAATTATATCTCTTGTACCAATACCATGTACACATTCCCAAAACATCGAGCATACCAGTAGACTATGTGAGCCAAACTGTGCATACTTGCCCCTATGCTTAGATACAAATGCTGTCAATGACACCTTCTTTCCAAAATTCATGGATACCAGTCAATGTTCACTACCAGCAAAACGCTGTGCAACTACAGCATTTTTTGCCAATGTTTAGATACTCTGTTCAAAACAGTTAACTTTACGTTCAAAACCTCACTTACAGTAAATTAGATCACTGTAGATGGAAATATGCTGTGTTTGGACAGACAAATTAAGTTATATGCTTGAATAAGAAAAAGTATTCTCATTTTAGCAGAAAGTTTATTTAGATTATTTAGTTTTTTTTGGCTTGCAGACTTCTTACTATCTCTAATAGTACTGTAATAGAGTCTACAGAAGGCAAACATAGATGTAAATGTTCCTGAAGAGTTGTTTCCACTATTACAGTACTGCTCTATATGTAAGTCATAGGCTATCAGTGAAAGACAGTGATTGAAGAATGCAATTACAGTAAATTTGCCACACTCAATTGTGACATCTATTGTGAGAGGCAAACCGATATATGAACACTGTCTAAAGATACTTGGCTTGGATTGACGTATTTCCAAGATGCAATACAGAGGAGAATGCTACAGTAAATGCGAAGTTCAAACATGTAAAAGTTTGACACCAAATGCAGAGGATAGAATAGATCAGCATCAGGGCTACAGCAGACTTCTAGTGGTATTACAATACTTTGGTAGACTGTATCTTGTGTTGATGTATGTCATTTACTTCATTGGAAATACTGCATTAAATACGTAGCATATTCATGCCTTTTTGTTGTAATGTAGTAAGCCTATATATAGTGATGGGAATCGAGAACCGGTTCCCAGTGGACCGATTCCTTGGAATCGTTAGCCAAAATCCTTTTCGATTCCGCTATCAATACTTAAAAAATGATTCATTTTTAGATTTTTTTTAATTTTTTTATTCCGGTATCGATGTAAGTGCAGTTACGGTATGTCACGCGCATGCAGCTTTGTTTTGTTTTAGACTGCAGCCAACATGGCGTCTAGGCAGAGGCGTTCAAAAGTGTGGTTATATTTCACGCAAAAAGACGACCACAGGGCCACTTGCAGTGCTTGCAAAACGTCTCTTTCGTCAAAGGGGGGGAAAACTACCATTACTCCGAAACATTTGTCCATACTGCATGCAATAACTTTGCAGGAATGTCGCGTTTTTGAGCGCTATGGAGTGAAGATAACGTTAATGAATCTCAACCAAGCAACAGCATCACGGCTAACGTTAGCGCTTCATCTGTTAATATTGAAGGTAAACTCTAACAGTCTATTATGTTAGTGCCATTTGTTTCATTGTGTAAACCAGCTTTCACTTTTTGTTTATGTCAGTTTTATTTTTATTTCAAGGTGAATACACTTGTAAAAAAAAAAACAGCACTGTAATTGGCATGTTCAAATATTATTTAGCACAGCGGTTCTCAAACTCTGGTATATCAAGGACACCTAAACTGCCACAAATTAGACCAGGGAGGGATCCCTATTTGATAAGACTATTTTCCAGGCTCCCCCATCTGATGAGATTTTTGAGTTTAGATGTTTTATTACAAAAATGGTATGAAACCCATTACCAAATCAGTCATACATTCTGTTACTTATGGTTGGAATTATAGTCAAAACTAATTTGTTGGGACCCCCTGGCACCCCATCAAGTAAAAGGCTATGGGTCTCTGGACCTTACTTTGAGAGTTTGTTGACCTATTCTTAGGTTTGCTTTTGGTTATTTAAAACATGTAAATGTATACATACATACTGTATATGCTGTGCAACGTCTATTCAGAGAATATTATATAAAAGAAAATGAATGTAAATAAACTCGTTTGTACTCTTTTTTTTCCTTGCCCAAAAATAATCGATAAGAGAATCGATAAGGAATCGAATCGATAAGAAAGAATCGTTATGGAATAGG
>NC_045177.1:1123903-1135568 GCF_900700415.2 Clupea harengus
ACCCTGTGGCTGACCTAACCCCTAACACACACACACACACACACACTGTGCCTGACCCTAACCATAACCCTACCTTGGAGTGTGTGTGTAGTGCCTTAATGCATGTGATGTCTTATTGTGTGTGTGTTTGTGTGTGTGTGTGTGTGTGTGCGTGTGTGTGTGTGTGTTTGTCAGAAGACGGTTTGAGCTGTGTCACTGTGGATGGAACACGACCAGAGATGTGGTAACCAGTCACTACACGTACACACACACACACACAAACACACACTCACACACCCTGTGGCTGACCCTAACCCCTAACACACACACACACACACACACACACATACACACACACCATCACTCACACACACACACACACACAATCACTCACACACACACACACACACACAGACACACACACACACACACCCTGTGCCTGACCCTAACCCTCTAACACACACACACACACACACACACACACACACACCTTGTGCCTGACCCTAACTCCCTAACACACACACACACACACCACACACACTGTGCCTGACTCTAACTCCCTAACACACACAGACACACACACACACACACACTGTGCCTGACTCTAACTCCCTAACACACACACACACACACACACACACACACACACACCTTGTGCCTGACCCTAACCCCCTAACACACACACACACACACACCCTGTGCCTGACATTAACCCCTAACACACACACACACACACACACACACCCTGTGGCTGACCCTAACCCCCTAACACACACACACACACACACACACACACACCCTGTGCCTGATTATAACTCCCTAACACACACAGACACAGACACACACACACACACACACACACACACACACACACACACAAACTCACACACACACACACAAACTCACACACACACACACCAGTAATGCCATCTCTCTCATTCTCTTTCTCTCTCTCCCTCCCCCCTTCTCTGTCCTCTCCCTCTATCTCTTTCTACCTCTCTCTCACTCACACACACACACACACACACACACACCCTGTGCCTGACCCTAACTCCCTAACACACACACACACTGAAGAATAAGTTCCTTTGTGTTGTGTGAGTGTTTTTACACGTGAGCTTTCGAATGCTCTCACAATTAATTATTATGGCTGTTTGGCACACTTATCTAGACCAGGCTAGTTCGGAATATCATGTCATTCTGTTCATCTCCCTATAGAGTGTGTTTCAGCCCCAATACAAAAAGGAATCACAATCACCCTTATTGTATCCTTTTCCTGAAATGGAAAAGCACATGTCAGTCTTACCCGTTCACACCAGCCGTCCACTCGATTCTTTCTTCAAGAGGTCTCGGCTTCTTGCGGATGACCTGTTTGAGATGACAATCTGGATTCGTGGCTGGGATACTAAGACAGGGAGGCCATCATTCTCGGGGGTAGCTAAGCCCATAGTAAAAAACGCAGACGCGGACTCTGGTGTTAATAAAAATGACCTCTTGTATTTATTGTCAAAGCTCAAAAGACTCTAAGACTTGCGAACACAAACTGCATTCGCCTTTTAAATCCCTCTCACATGCATACACGTTCTAAACCACCTCCCTTTTTCATGACACTTCTTAGCAACATATGTTCATCTCTGACCCATGTGTCACCTCCTCGCAGGCCCAGAGGCCCCTTCCTGCCCCCTCCACTAATACACAATGTACAGCACAGTGAAGTTTGCAAACTCTCTCAAAGTACACATTGTTCTGCTTTACATTCTCGTTGGTTAAGCACATTTCATATTTCACGCATTTCTCAGCAAGCATATATGGATATAGGTTTGTGTAAGCATTACTCGAGCAATTTCCACACACAGTTATTTAGCATGTTTCACACCACATATTGGGAGAGCACACAGTGGTTATATCATTACAAGACATGACTCAAGCATCATTCAGAAAAACAAATATAGAATATATGGTTATCAATAATTATCAATCGCATATGGGTTGGTACGGGTTGCAGTTCCACTCTGATCCCCCCATCCTAGAGAAGAAGTGGAGAACTTCCATCAGGAGAACATTCCTCTCACTGCTCATGTCTGCTACACACACACACACACACACACACACACACACACACACACACACACACACACACACACACACACACACACCTTCATCAGGAGAACATTCCTCTCACTGAACACCACCCACACACACACACACACACACCTTCATCAGGAGAACATTAATCTCAATGCTCATGTCTGCTACACACACACACACACACACACACACACACACACACACACACTCCTGTTAGAGCTAGATCCCCCCATCCTAGAAAAGAAGAGGAGAACTTCCATCAGAACAACATTCCTCTCACTGCTCATGTCTGATAATCACACCCACACACACAGACACACACACACACCTCCATCAGGAGAACATTTCTCTCACTGCTCCTGTCTGCTTATCACACACATATACTCAAACACACAAAAACACACACACACACACACACATCATGAATCCTAGTGTGATAATCTTACTGTCCAGTCGAAGACTCTCCTCCTGTAAAGTTCATTGGTTTATCCATGGACTGGTCACTCTTCATGCACACACAGGAGGGTGTAGGGGAGTGTGACCTCTGGTTAGAGCTAGATCCCCCCATCCTAGAGAAGAAGAGCAGAACTTCCATCAGAAGAACCTTCCTATCACTGCTCATGTCTGATAATCAGACACATAAGCACAGACACACACACACACACACACACCTTCATCAGGAGAACATTACTCTCAATGCTCATGTCTGCTAATCAAACACATAAACACAAACACACACACACACACACACACACAAACACACGCACACGCACACGCACACACGCACACACACACACGCACACACACACACACAAAGACACACACAAACTCCTCCATCATGAAAACTTTCCTCTCACTGCTCCTGTCTGCTAATCACACACACACACACACACACCTTCATCAGGAGAACATTACTCTCAATGCTTATGTCTGCTAATCACACACACACACACACACACAAACACACACACACACCTCCATCATAAGTAGGGATGAGAATTGATAAGATTTTAACGATTCCGATTCCATAATGATTCTTTCTTATCGATTCGATTCCTCATCGATTCTCTCATCGATTATTTTTGGGCAAGGAAAAAAAAAGAGTACAAACGAGTTTATTTACATTAATTTTCTTTTATATAATATTCTCTGAATAGACGTTGCACAGCATATACAGTATGTATGTATACATTTACATGTTTTAAATAACCAAAAACAAACCTAAGAATAGGTCAACAAACTCTCAAAGTAAGGTCCAGACACCCATAGCCTAGGGATCCTTTTCCTTGATGGGGTGCTAGGGGGTCCCAACAAATTTGTTTTGACTATAATTCCAACCATAAGTAACAGAATGTATGACTGATTTGGTAATGGGTTTCATACAATTTTTGTAATAAAACATCTAAACTCAAAAATCTCATCAGATGGGGGAGCCTGGAAAATAGTCTTATCAAATAGGGATCCCTCCCTAGTCTAATTTGTGGCAGTTTAGGTGTCCTTGATATACCAGAGTTTGAGAACCGCCGTGCTAAATAATATTTGAACATGCCAATTACAGTGCTGTTTTGTACAAGTGTATTCACCTTGAAATAAAAATAAAACTGACATAAACAAAAAGTGAAAGCTGGTTTACACAATGAAACAAATAGCACTAACACAATAGACTGTTAGAGTTTACCTTCAATATTAACAGATGAAGCGCCTAACGTTAGCCGCGATGCTATTGCTTGGTTGAGATTCATTAACGTTATCTTCACTCCATAGCGCTCAAAAACGTGACATTCCTGCAAAGTTATTGCATGCAGTATGGACAAATGTTTCGGAGTAGTTCCCCCCCCCCCCCCCTTTGCCGAAAGAAACGTTTTGCAAGCACTGCAAGTGGCCCTGTGGTCGTCTTTTTGCGTGAAATATAACCACACTTTTGAACGCCTCTGCCTAGACGCCATGTTGGCTGCAGTCTAAAACAAAACAAAGTTGCGTGCGCGTGACATACCTAAACTGCACTTACATCGATACCGGAATAAAAAAAAAAATCTAAAAATGAATAATTTTTTAAGGCATCTATAGAAGAAGTGGAGAACTTCCATCAGGAGAACATTCCTCTAACTGAACACCACCCACACACACACACACACACACACACACACACACACACACACACACACACACACCTTCATCAGGAGAACATTAATCTCAATGCTCATGTCTGCTACACACACACACACACACACACACACACACACACACACACACACACACACACACACACACTCCTGTTAGAGCTAGATCCCCCATCCTAGAAAAGAAGAGGAGAACTTCCATCAGAACAACATTCCTCTCACTGCTCATGTCTGATAATCACACCCACACACACAGACACACACACACACCTCCATCAGGAGAACATTTCTCTCACTGCTCCTGTCTGCTTATCACACACATATACTCAAACACACAAAAACACACACACACACATCATGAATCCTAGTGTGATAATCTTACTGTCCAGTCGAAGAGTCTCCTCCTGTAAAGTCGATTGGTTTATCCATGGACTGGTCACTCTTCATGGACACACAGGTGGGTGTAGGGGAGTGTGACCTCTGGTTAGAGCTAGATCCCCCCATCCTAGAGAAGAAGAGCAGAACTTCCATCAGGAGAACCTTCCTATCACTGAACACCACCCACACACACACACACACACACACACACACACACACACACACACACACCTTCATCAGGAGAACATTCCTCTCACTGAACACCACCCACACACACACACACACACACACACACACACACACACACACACACACCTTCATCAGGAGAACATTCCTCTCACTGAACACCACCCACACACACACACACACACACACACACACACACACACACACACCTTCATCAGGAGAACATTCCTCTCACTGAACACCACCCACACACACACACACACACACCTTCATCAGGAGAACATTCCTCTCACTGAACACCACCCACACACACACACACACACACACACACACACACACCTTCATCAGGAGAACATTCCTCTCACTGAACACCACCCACACACACACACACACACACACACACACACACACACACACACACACACACACCTTCATCAGGAGAACATTCCTCTCACTGAACACCACCCACACACACACACACACACACACACACACACCTTCATCAGGAGAACATTCATCTCACTGATCATATCTGCTACACACACACACACCTCCAATATTATTATTATTATTATACATTATTATTATTACTGTATTAATCGTACTTATACCATACAATACCTCTTAAATATAATATTACTAATACCTCTTTCACTTCATTTCACTTATTACCACCACTAATACTTACACCTGCACTTTACATATACTTATCATACCTACACTTCTAACTTCAATTGCTGCTAATGTTGTCCCAATTACTGTTCATATTGCATATCTATTTCTTACTGTACATATCTATTTATTCACTTATTACACTTTACATATGCACATACTTTGCACTTTTTGCTATTTTGCACTTCTGGTTGGATGCTTAACGGCATTTCGTTGCCTCAGTACTTGTACTCTGAGCAATGACAATAAAGTTGAATCTAATCTAATCTAATCTAATCATGAGAACATTCCTTTCACTGCTCCTGTGTGCTAATCACACACCAAAACAGAAACACACTAACACACACACACACACACACACACACACACACACACACACACACACACACACACACACACACACACTTCCATCATGAGAACATTCCTCTAACTGCTCCTGTCTGCTAATCACACACACACACACACACACACACACACACACAGTATGAGTATTGGGTTGCAGCCAAGCTCTACAAGAATGTCCAGTTTCTTTACATTGGTGAGAGTAGAACCAGCTTCTACCACGAGATGCTGTGCAGCGTGAGCTGTCACTCAAGGAGGGAACTCCCATCTCTATGACCGAATGATGCTGTGCAGCGTGAGCTGTCACTCAAGGAGGGAACTCCCATCTCTGTGACCGAATGATGCTGTGCAGCGTGAGCTGTCACTCAAGGAGGGAACTCCCATCTCTATGACTGAATGATGCTGTGCAGCGTGAGCTGTCACTCAAGGAGGGAACTCCCATCTCTATGACCGAATGATGCTGTGCAGCGTGAGCTGTCACTCAAGGAGGGAACTCTCATCTGAAAGTCAAAGTCAAAGTCAAAGTAGCTTTATTGTCAATTAATTTGCATGTCAAGACATACAAAGGAATCGATAGGACGTTTCCCACTCTCACACGGTGGAACATATAAAGTGCACAGGCACAACAGATAAGACAAGACATTTCCTACATATAGATATACATATAGATATAAACATACAGATACACATAAAGCAGCATAAGTTTTCTTTAAAGTGAGGTTATGGTAGTGCAAAAAAGGCAATTTGGTAATGGCAGCAAAAAACATCCTGTAGTCCATGTATTTGTTACATTAGCAGTGCAAGTAGAACAGCAAAGTGGTTATGGTAAACGTAAGTGATAAAAGTGCAAGAGAGTTGCAAGTTTTGTTGCAGAGTCCTGAGTGATTTTAGGGGGGGGGTTGGGTTGGGTTGGGGGGGATTTCAGCCTACTGTCAGACTGGCGGATATGGCTGGGGGGAGTGAGGGGAGATTTAGCTTCCTGACAGCTTGGTGTATGAAGTTATTTCTGAGTCTGGTGGTGCGGCAACGGAGGCTCCTATACCTTCTTCCAGAGGGTAGGAGGCTGAACAGACTGTGTGCGGGGTGGCTGGTGTCACTCGCAATCAAGGTAGCTTTCCGGGTGAGGCGGGTGGTGTATGTGTCTTGCAAGGAAGGGAGTGGGGCACCAATGATCTTACCAGCTGTGTTCACTATGCGTTGCAGTGCTTTCTTGCTGTGATCAGTGCAGCTACAGCCCCACACAGTGATGCAGCTGGACAGGATGCTTTCAATGGTGCCCCGGTAGAATGCGTTCAGGATGGGTATAGGAGCTTTCGCTCTCTTGAGCTTGCGGAGTTTTTGTTTTGCTAACATTCAGCTGGAGGTTGTTGTCTCTGCACCACGTGGTCAAAAGGTTGACCTCCTTCCTGTAGTGGGTATCATCGTTCTTGGTGATGAGACCCACCAGAGTTGTGTCGTCCGCAAACTTTACCATGTGATTGGTACTGTGGGTTGTTGGGCAGTCGTGAGTCAGCAGGGTGAAGAGCAGGGGACTGAGCACACAGCCTTGTGGGGCCCCTGTGCTGAGTGTGATGCTGCTCGAGATGTTGTTGCCGACTCATACTGCTTGTGGCCGCTCACTGAGGAAGTCCAATATCCAATTGCAAAGGGAGGTGTTGAGCCCCAGCTGGTCCAGTTTACAGATGAGTTGTTGAGGGATTATAGTGTTAAAAGCTGATCTAAAGTCTATGAAAAGCATTCTCACATGTGAGTCTGCTTTTTTCAGGTGGGTGAGGGCTGGGTGGAGAGCAGAGCAGATTGCGTCCTCTGTGGAACGTTTGGCCCGGTATGCGAACTGAAAGGGGTCCAGGATGGGGGGAGGATGGACTTGATGTGAGACATGACTAGCCGTTCAAAGCACTTCATAATGATGGGGGTCAGTGCCACAGGGCGATAGTCATTGAAGCAGGATGGAGCCGGTTTCTTTGGCACAGGTATGATGATGGAGGTCTTGAAATGTGATGGAACAGCAGCTTGACTCAGAGAAGTGTTGAAGATATCCGTGAAGTTATCCTTAAGCTCCTCTGCGCAGTCCCTCAGTACAGGCTGCGCGTGCCTCTGCTGTCCTTGAAGTGGCTGGTTATCTTTTTTGAGTAGTCCTGTTTTGCTCTTCTGATGCCACGGGAGAGGCTGGCTCTCGCTGTTCTCAGGCCAATTCTATTTGCGGCTCTGAAGGCTTTGTCCCTGGCCCTCAGCAGCCGATGGACAGCTCCTGTCAGCCATGGCTTCTTGTTAGCCCGAGTGATGATGTGATGTTGTCATTAAGCCATGTTTCAGTTAAAACAAGCACACAGCAGTTACTCATTGTCCGATTCGCTGACCTCAGCAGTCGTATGTGGTCCATTTTGTTGTCCAAGGATCTTACATTAGCCATGATGATGGATGGTATGGCTGGGCGAGTTGGGCTAGCCGCTAGCCTAGCTCGGATACCTCCGCGCTTGCCCCTCTTCTGCTTCCTCGCACACCGTTTCCGATGTCTCTTAATCGGGGCTGTAGTCGCAGTCGGGTCGGGTCCTTGATGGTTGTCTCTGTTGTAGTATCCAACACGTTGTTAATCTTGCTCTTGCAGATGTCTAGCAGAGCCTGTTGACGGTACTTGTAATCCGACGCGTACAGACGAGACGAACACGACAAACTTTCGGACAAACACTTAAATAAACAAAACACCGCATTTTCGGAAACGTGAGTGATCTTGAAAATATGCTGTTGTATGAAAGTAGGACCTGCTGGTGGCTTGTACTAAAGGTGTAACAAGATGGTCAATACACATGGCACACACACACACACACACACACACACACACACACACACACAAACACACACACACACACACACACTCACACACACACACACACACACACACAGACAGACACAAACACACACACACACACACACACACAGACAGATATCATATGCCACTATCACTGTGCAATGACACAATGCACAATTAGAGTACTGGAGTATTAAACATCAACTCATAGGACTTCAGGCTAAACACAGGAGATCATCTGGAGATTGTCTGGACTGTGATTGGCTAAAGATGTTGGAGACATCAGGCTCAAGAGTGCTTTTCACTAATGTAGCAGTGTGTGTGTGTGTGTGTGTGTGTGTGTGTGTGTAGTTGTCCAACATTGCGACTGTCTGTGAATATTGTGGCTGGGTGTATTTGCGATTAGGTAGCCGCCGGGTAGACACTGTCTGCCACTTTGTTATTTTAGTTTGTTGTTTTCTGGTGGTAATCCTTACGTGTGTGCGTTATCAGGAGGTTTGTAGTAGGCTGCACTACTGGCTTGCTGCACCCTCCTGAGCTAAACGGATAAAGTATACCAGGTAGGGAACCCACTGAAGACTAGCAAGGGTAAGATAGAGTTTTGTTCTTTTCATAGGTAGGTAGGGGTTGCGGTGTAGTAGCGAAATCACCCAGTTAAGTCTCACGTTTTTGCGTCGCCTTGTAGATTTTTGAGCATCCTGTTCGTGGGTGGGCGTGACTTCTGATCCATTCGGGAGTGTTTTGTGATTATTTTGGGGCACTCTATGATCACTGCGTGAATTTTGTGGTAGCAGTAATTTTGATTGTGTTTTGTGTGTAGTCGTAGGGTGATCATGACTTCTGCAGCGCAGGAGTTTGCAGATGATCCCTCGGAAGGGGTGTTTCACCGCCTCACGAAAGATCAGCTGATAGAGGTAGCAGCGATCTTTAAGATCGAGTTGACTAGGACTGAGAAGCGATTAAAACACACTGTTAAGTCCGTCATTTGGTGGAGGAGCGCGTCTTGTCACCGGTAGATATGAGAGAGACTATTCACATGAAGGAACTGTCTATTAAGGAGAAAGAACTTGATAATCAGAGGGAGGAATTGAAGTTAAAAATGGCTTTGAATGAGTTGGAGTTGAAACGTTTCGAGATAAAGGCTAAGGAAGAGAACCTGGATCTGGCACCCACTGGGTCTTTCGATACCAGTAGACATATAAGACTGGTTCCCCCTTTTGTAAAGAAAGATGTGGAAAAATATTTTCCACATTTTGAGAAGGTCGCCTTGACCCTAAAGTGGCCCAGGGAAGTCTGGCCACTATTGATCCAGTCAGTTCTCACTGGCCGGGCTCAGGAGATATATTCAGCCCTCTCCATGGAGCAGAGCTCAAGCTATGACGTGGTCAAAGCGGCTATTTTGCGCAGCTACCAGCTCGTACCAGAGGCCTATAGGCAGCGCTTTAGGCAGAGTAGCAAGACTGACCGTCAATCGTACATCGAATTTGCACGGGAGAAAGCGACATTATTCGACCGTTGGTGTTCTGCCAAGGAGGTGGATAGCCAGGCCATGCTGCGGGAGTTGATCCTGCTGGAGGAATTCAAAAACTGCCTCCCTGGCGCGGTTTCCACCTACCTCAACGAGCGTCAGGTTGACACACTGCATGAAGCTGCTGTCTTGGCTGACGAGTTTGCGTTAACGCATCACTTCTATTCCAGAGACCAGCCCAGGCCTGATCGTCCCCAACTCCGCAGAGAGATTCCGCAGAGATTGCGTTTTTCTATTAGCCCAAAGCCAGCCTGTTTCTATTGTAAGAAGCGTGGACACTTGGGGCCTCATTTACTAACATTGCGACCGCTGCTTAATCTGCGCTTTTGCCAAACCGCATATACCGCACGGTATTTTTCCGTGGTATTTAGAACCTCGTCGTAATCAGCGCCTAACACCGCCCATTAGTGTTATTTAGCGCTCCGCTAAAATAGGGAAGAAAGAGCCTGCGTGTTCCTGCCACCATGGATGATGAATTAGAATTAGAGCTTTTGGTTCACGAGGTTACAGCAAACTAACCCGGGTAAATATAGAAACTCATAAATATTTCTCCGTTTAGCCCTTCCGTTCACACTAAAAGTTGTGATCACTTTGAATTCAAGACTGTCTTTTTATTTTCAAAAACGCTGCTCTAGGCGGATACATTTGAAAACTGGAGTTGTAGCCTGGACAGGGGAAACTGAAGTTTTCAGACGTTTGGTTGCCATGGCACTGGGGGTAGATTGCGCTCGAGAGGCTATAATATCAAAATAAACATGGAAGGTGAAATGAATATGCTGCTCTGTCTCTACAATTTACTTACCGGTAGTTTAGTTAGTTAGTGTACTTCGAGTACAAGTACTTTTCCTGAATAGATACGCGTTACTCCTACGCCGATGGTGTGCACTGTACTCGGTGTGCTTGAACTATAAGTGAAAATACGGTTTAAACCATGCAATGAGCGGTGATTCTGGGTAACAGCTAGCTGGTGGGACAGTTTGTATATGCCTATATTAAATTATATGTATATAAAAAAAATAACATTTCTGATGTTCGTCTGTAGTTTTCATTTAGCAGCTGATATGTCATGCTAAAACACCTCTTGTTTCGTTACTAATACACAATTAGGCGCACTTTACGCATCTCCTCCCATCTCTTTGCGACGAACACCCACTTTCCCTTATACCCTCCCAGCAGCGGTAATATGCGCTTTTACTCAGGTGCGCTCCTTTGGAAATACGGTTTTATGTCTTTACCCGCTATTTTACGCCTGAAATGGGCGCAATCCTGTTAGTAAATGAGGCCCTTGGTGGCAGAGTGTCCGGTGTTAGAGAGGAAACAGGCTGCGAATATGGTCACCGTAATTAAAGCTACTCCCCATCCAACGCTGCCAATGACTGAATCCACCAGTGACTCAGAGTCTGGTTATGAGACTTTTCTCAGTGACGGTTTTGTTTCGCTGCATGGTGGGCATTCTCCGTGATACTGGAGCCTCCCTATCGTTCATCTTGCAAGGGGTTCTACCTCTCTCTGGTGAATCAAAGATTGGCACCAGCGTTCTTGTGCGCGGTTTTGAAATGGGCT
>NC_045177.1:1138360-1156070 GCF_900700415.2 Clupea harengus
GTAGGGTAGTGTGTGTGTGTGTGTGTAGGGTAGTGTGTGTGTTTGTGTGTGGGGGGTAGTATTTGTGTGTGTGTGTGTGTGTAGGATAGTGTGTGCGTGTGTGTGTGTGTGTATGTATGTACATGTAGGGTAGTGTGTGTGTGAGGGTGGGTGTGTGTGGGGATGGGGGTGGGGTGTGTGTGTGTGTGTGTGTGTGTGTGTGTGTGTGTTTGTAATAAGGGATGGTTTGTGTGTGTGTGTGTGTGTGTGTGTGTGTGTGTGTGTAATAGGTGATGGTTTGTCTGTGTGTGTGTGTGTGTGTGTGTGTGTGTGTGTGAAGATGACGTACACCAGAAACACCACAGCGTCCGTCCTCCTCCCCCCTCTCTTTTTTTCTCCTTCCCTCTATCTCTCTCTCTCTCTCTCTCTCTCCCTCCCTCTTATTTTATCTCTCCCTCTCTCCTTCTCTCTATCTCTGTCTCACTCTCTCACTGTGTGTGTGTAATATGTGATAGTGTGTGTATGTGCGTGTGGGTGTGTGTGTGTGTGCGTGGGTGTGTGTGTGCGTGAGTGTGCGTGAGTGTGTGTGTGCGTGCATGTGTGTGTGCGTGGGTGAGTGCTTGTGCATACATGTGTGTCTGCCTGTGTCTTATGTGATGGCCTGCTTGTGTGCCTGTGTCTTATGTGATGGCCTGTGTGTGTGTGTGTGTGTGTGTCTTATGTGATGGCCTGTATGTGTGTGTGTCTTATGTGATGGCCTTTATGTGTGTGTGTTGTAGGTGAAATTGGTACCAGCCTCACATGGGAGTACCAGACTATGTAGGTAACTTACCCTGTGAGCAGGAGCCGGGTGAATGTGGGTGAAATTGTGTGTAAATTGTGATACCGTCTTTGCGAGGGCCACCAAGACACACTGGTGCTGTCCTTGCAACAGCAACAATATGTTGGTAGTCTCACCCGATTGGACAGGCATCAACCATTCAACACAAAGGCAGATCAATTAAGTTGAACACCTAGGGGGCGCCACACAAAGTGTAGTGTCCTCCACGTGGTCAAAATAATGATAATCCACAAATCAGTCTCGTTAAATATATCAGTCTCATAAAATATATTATACTATCAATTTGGAACTCTGATTAATAATTAAGTTAATAACTACAACCAAAGTTACCTTACTAATAGTATAGTTGAAGGTCATTAGAATTCTGAATAGAAGAGGTTGGCAACGTCCATTCTTGTGTAACATTAAATAAACCAGCGTATATAAATCAAAGTATTTATTCACACAATGATAAGAAAATAACACACAATATGTAATCTAGCTAAATGTAACTAACCAATGAATTGAAGGAATGTGGGGATGTGTGTGAGCTGGTGAGCTCGGGGTTGCGCTGTTAGGAGCGCGCCAGAAAGAATGTGTGTGTGTGTTCCTTTGTCTGATCACCGTAGTTCCGCGTGCATGTGTGTGCACGTACGCGAACATACATGTGATGTGAACAAGGACGAGCCTATATGCAGCGCGAAGTTCGAGTATTCTCTTCGCGTGTGAGGCTATGTGAAGGCCAATGTATGTGTAATCGTGCGTGTTAGGAAAGAGGGAAATGGTTAGTGATGCATGCAAGACTCGATGTGTCTGAGAAGCAATCCTAACGATAACCCTTAGATGGTGTGGCGAAGCCAACTACCAGCTAACAATGAACATATATATCACAGTCAGAGGTGTAAAAAGTACTGAAATGTTGTACTCAAGTAAAAGTACAATTACTTTGATGAAATTGTACTTAAGTACAAGTAAAATTACCCATCTAAAAATCTACTCAAGTAAAAGTAAAAAGTAGTTCATTTAAAATGTACTTTAAGTAAAAGTTACTTAGTTACTTTCAACAACTTGACGGGGGCCGCTCCTATATAGTGCAAAAAAGGACAAGGGGTCATAAATCCAATACAAAAACTAGTTATTTTTTATTAAAGGAGAATCTTTAGAAATATAAGTGCAATGACATTAAACATGTCAAACATTAAACATGTCAACACAACATTTAAGAACTTTTGGGAGGACATGTCAAGACATGACAGCTAAAATAAAAAGTTAAAATACCGCTGCCCCACTTAAACTTTGGTTACTTTACTTGTGTCCACCTTTAGAGCATTAGTCTACAAACTTCTTGTTGAGTTTGAGCAGCAGCTGATTTTCAAGATGAGTAGAGTTCATCCGGGCTAGCTTTGCATTGAACAGCAATCCAGCACAGCTGAAGAGTCGCTCGCAGGCGGCCGAGGCAGGTAGGCCAGTATTGAGTTTCAGGGACAGTTTTTTGATATTCTGAAAGGCGTTCAGCAGATCCATATTGACTGAGACAGGCTAGGTACCCTTCTAACTCCCCTGTACCTTCTGACCTTCTGGACTTCATTGAGGAAAATAAATCATCTTCATCTGATGAATGTTGTCCAACTTGCTCCAGCCTCCAACATCCGGTCAAGGTGTTGTCTGACATAGACTAGACCTGTAGAATGACAAACAACATTTCTGACAATTAAGTATTGAGCTGCCATCAAGATTCAAGAGTGCATCATAACACAGAAATAGCTATAAATAGCTACTTGAGATGACAGACCTACAGTATACAGAATTATAGCATTATTTTCTATTTCTACATGCATCACAATTCATAATCTTCAATTCTTGCTAACCGGGACCCCTTAGCATGAACATGAAAGACGTGCACGTTGCAAAGCCGCCACTTATCGTTATCAATATCTGACTAAACATCGTGATAAATTGCAGATAACGACATACACATTGACTTGTCCAACTGTCTGAAAACGATGGTGTGCGCATTCACATTGTTCTGTTTCAAGGCATGGGAGGCAGCCAAATGATTAGCCTAATATCAGTTCATGTGGTGTATTTCATTGCTGATGACTGATCTGCAGTTTTTAACACAATATGAGAGACTGAACATAATAATTCTATGACCTGAAACGAATGGAAGACAGGAATGGTATTATTAGTCTATTGGATGACCGCTGTCGACGTTAGCATACTCAGGTCGGTTGCAAGTGCTAGCCAAAATTAGGCTACTACCTACTAGTGCCATGAAACGCATATTTTGCTTAATGGAGCAAAGCTAACTAAATGACAAAAACGCTGTCTGAACTACTAATAGAAAGGGACAAATACTGTACTTACCAACACATGCTTGCGCAGATTTGAAGATGAATTTGTATAAGCAGAAAGTTCTGACTGACGGATTAGGCACAGTTTACATATAGCATATAGCATATAGCTGTTGCCTCTTTTACGTTGGAAGGCAAACTGCTTGCTGAGATGTGGCCACGGGTTTTCTTCATCTTCTTTAATTTCAACTGGCGGAAAGTTCGGTGCTTCAGCTTGTTGGTGGTCCGCAGCTTGTTGGTAGTTCGCACTATCATCTTCCTCCATATCTATCTCTCGTGACTCGGCACCGTACTGGCGCCTTGCATCGACTCCATCATCCACTCTATGCAGCATCCACCACTGCAGTGAGCATTGTGGTGCGCGATTCCTGTCTTGAACTATGTTTTTTTTTTTACTCAGTAACGGATGTAATTTCCAATGTAGCGAAGTACAATACTTCAGTCAAAATCTACTTAAGTAAAAGTAAAATTACCGATTTAAAAAACTACTTAAAAATTACAAAGTACACAAAAAAACTACTCAATTACAGGAACGTGAGTAAAAGTAATTTGTTACTTTACACCTCTGATCACAGTTACGTTCAGTAAACAAAACATATGAAACACATGAACAATGGCATGTAAACAGTCTTATGCTTAGCCAGGTTGTGAATAGCTAGGATAGCTAAATGCCCAGTTAATGTCAGAGTTACCAGTCCTTTATGAAAAGAGTCGTGCTGGCGAGTCCGATGTTGAAACGGCAGAAGAGATTATGCCGTCCGTAGCTGGAGAAAGTTGTCCTTGCTGTGATGTCTGTGTCCCTGCAGTTTAGATCGGAGGATTTGATCGCTCAGAACGTTGCAGTCTGCCTTTTGTTCCCGTTGTGTGGAGTTAGCTAGCAGGTCTGTTGTTAGCTGCTTTCCTCTGCACTTACTGCGTCTTACTTATCAGTTCGGTGACTGAGATCTTAGGCGTGTGTCGGCCGTAAGACGTGAGAACAAAGAGAGTAGTTCTTCACCGTGTGACGGTGTGCTCACGCGGTGTTGGAGGTCCAAGAGGCTTGCTCCTCGCGGACGATGCCCGGAGGGAGAGAGAGGGGTCCTAGCCAGGTGGGAGCCGACAGAGAGAGAGTCACATCTGGGGAGATGCGGCTATTATCCACGCTCAGGTGGGCGTGGTTAAGAAATGCATCCGGTTACATTTTTATGACAGGTAAAACCTGACGTAGTTTTGGGGGAACCCATAGACAAGTTACTGATTAAAGTCAACCACAATGGACGAATTCCAGTGTACCTACATCCCCCCTGTGGTCGCGGGATTGCACCGGATGTGTGATCCAGTGAGCACACCTGTACATAGTCCATGTGTGGGAAAAGTTCATTGGTCAGACAGTCAAAGTTGTAACATCAGTACTGGGCATTTGTTGATACTATCTATCCTGGCTAAGCAGGTACAAAATCATCAAGTTACAAAAGACAAGGTCCAAATAAACAGTAATGACAATGACATAGCATACAACAAATAAACCAGTGGGTCATCTACTCATCAGGGTTAGTGAGAATAGGAAATGTTAGTGATGTCAACTTGTTAGGCTGAGATGCAGAGATAGTGGCACCTGATACAATGATAAAACCATTGCTGGAGAATCCAAGAGTGTGTTTGTTGGACCACTCAATAGATTGGATGACAATACTGACTAATAGATGGCTAGTGACTGACTAGTCTTGGCAGCCTTTGCTGTTTTTGTCCTTCAGGCATGTTCTGCTGCGGAACGGTGTCATCATGTTCTCAAAATCTTAAAGCTCAAATGGCTGTATCAAGGTTTTGTGTGGCAGTATGGTAATGTCCTAACCTTGTGTTGGATGTGGACATGTGCATGACTAGCTTTGTCTGGGATGTATGAAGCTAGTGTGCTACTGCAAATGAAGTACCTGTTCAGACTAATGGAAGTTGCTGCTGTTGCTAACAAATCCAAGTTGGCCCATACAATTACAAGAAAAGTGAGATCCCTGAGCAAGCAGTTGTCTTACTGTCAGTGCAGGGTGGCTTGTGTTGTTTGGCTCAACAGACAGTTATTAACGAACTCTAGAGTTCATGCGCTTGGAGTGTCGCCTGACTCGTGGCTCAGGGCTGTAACGCTCTGGGTAACCATAGTCAGAGGGGCAGTCAGAGGCACTATCACTGTCTGGTAGCCTTATGGCCATGGTCTGAGAGACGGTCAGTGTAACGGTAGTCATCACCTGACGAATCTAGGGGCAGGTCATGTTTCTGGGCCATTATTTCTGAATATGGCCTTCTACTGCTTCTAGGGGATGTATTCCCATTACGACGCTGATGATGGACATGGCGGTTACGCTCAGTGTCCCTATGAGGCCGTTTGTCACCCCCCTTTGGTCTGTAGTGAGGGTGAACTTGTGAGGCAGTGAATTTGGGAGACGCTCTGGTATCTGAGCAGGCAGGCTCAGTTGTTTTTCCCCTTTCTTTGGAATTGACAACAGTTTCCCAAGCCATCTGTGTCATCTTCCTGATCTCATTCAGTGAGGGGTTACCTTGATGCGTCCTGAGGGAAACGTGAGTGCGCACACATGGATGCAGGTTGCGCAAGAACAGAGACTTGAAGGTGGAACTTTCTTCTAAGCCTGGTGCATTCTTGCCCTGGAAGTATGCATGTCTCAAACGTTTATAAAAATCCCTAGGGTGTTCTCGACGGGAGTGTTTAATTTGGGAGGCAGCAACCAACGATGCGATCTCGTCAGCGGGAGAAGAGTATTCTTCTTTTAAAGCATGACAGAGCTCTGCGTAATCATCTCTGATACGGGGAGGTTGTGCCTGAATAAACTTGTGGACTGCTTTAGAGCTAGTTTTCCACATGAGTTTAATTTTCTCCCTTTGGTTTGCGTTGGGTAGGTCAGTCATGTTGATGTCTAGTTCCCTAACGTAATCGTCAATGTCTTGATCACGGTTGTCTGGGTCAAACATTTCAATGTCCTTAGCTATGAGCTCAAGCACTTCTAGACGGGGACTCTGTGAGGTCTTTTCCGAAAAGGGCGAGATTAATCTAGCATGGGAACGGACATGTCTATCACATGCTAATGTGCTTCTCTCTGGGTGAGAGGCAGATGCTGGACAGCGGTGCTCACTCTCGTGGCTGTATGGAGAGGAGGCTGAACAGTCTGGACATGACCTAGTCCTGCCTTCGGAGGGAAGGGCACGGACGAATGTGTTATGGATCAGAGGCTGAGAATAAGTATGGGCAGTATGTCTACTGGAGGATAAACTACCTGTTTCTTCAGTGTCTGTTAGGGGCAGATGGGAAGTCATATGGCTGTTACCTCGGTCTCTCAGTGGAGGTGGAGGAGCTGACTTCATTCCCAAGGACTGAGGGTCAGTTGGGAAGTGTTCCCATCTGAATGAAGGAGGGGTAGACCTTTCATCAAGGGAGGAGTGTGAATCAGAGTAGCCTGACTCACATCGGCTGAACGACTGTGGTGGGGCAGGGTGTTCTGACCTAACCTTCAGTAGCTCCTCCTTGTGTGAACAGAGTTCTAACTCTGTTGAGTGTAGGTCTCCTAGGTAGCGCATAGCTTTCTTGCTAGTTGTCTGTACCTCGTGGAGGAGACTAGCATTCTGCGCTTTAAGGTATTCTACCTCCCTATCTAATGCTGCGTTG
This sequence comes from Clupea harengus, assembly GCF_900700415.2. NCBI lineage: Eukaryota > Metazoa > Chordata > Actinopteri > Clupeiformes > Clupeidae > Clupea > Clupea harengus. Next base: position 1,145,163 of record NC_045177.1, read on the forward strand.
CTCTGAAAGGCAAGGCTGGTTTGCCTGTGAAAGTTCAGTAGCAAGCACGTTAACAATGGGTCTTTGGATGCAGTCTGTGCATCATACCTGTTACTTAGTAGAGAGTCTATCTCCTCCTGCATTCACTGAAACTCAAACTGTTAATGAGTTCAGCGTAGCCGGGTTTCAGGCTTTGCGCTACGGAAGAGATAAACTGCTCTACACAGGGGTTATCCATCGTTATGTTTAGCTGTAGGGGTAAGCTAAAATAGGGTAAAGTAGGACTGAACTTAGGTGTTTGGCTATGGTGTTGCAGTGGCAGACACCTTGCAGTGTGACGTGGGCAGTACACTGGCCTAACCTAAAAGTGTAGTAACCTACGCTATGAGGGGTAGCTTCCTGTGAATGAGGTATAGCTACAGCACCATCTAGTGGCTCTAGTGGGCATAAAAGTTTGGGCACACTAACTGAGATGCAGGGCAGTAACAGTCAGGGAGTTACCTTGGCTAGACTCAAGCTGGAACACGTGGTGGTAACAGCTAGGTGCACAAGTTGTTTCACAGGGCCGGTAGCACGCTGTGGCTCTCTCTCAGTCTCTATTCCTTTCACTGGCTGGAATGCAAGGCAGTAACAGTCAGGTACAAGCTCTCTTTCACAGGGCCGGTGGCACGCTGTGACTTAGTTAAAAAGGGAAGCAGAAGATTTAGCACAGTTAATTCTGACAGCTTGACAATGTTGCATTGAATACGTGGTATTCAAATGCTGGACAGAAATTCACAATTCCTACAGAGTAGGTTTAACCTGAATGGCTAGCAGCAATAGCAAGTTCTAAGATTTCCAAGATCTGGAAAAAGTGATGGTTCACTAATTAAATATCAAATAGCTTGTGAGCTCAATTTGATATATAAAGCTTTGCACTTATTTGTAAGTAAAGCTAGTGCCTAGTCCTATGACAGACTAGTGGCAGTGAGTGTTATGACTATTTGCCTAGTCTAACACTAGAATATAAAATTCTGAATTTGGCCTGAAATTAAGCTGACATTAATATTGCACAAATATGAATGATTGCCAACAGTACTATCCTCACACGGGCTGCACCAAATTATGTAGGTGAAATTGGTACCAGCCTCACATGGGAGTACCAGACTATGTAGGTAACTTACCCTGTGAGCAGGAGCCGGGTGAATGTGGGTGCAATTGTGTGTAAATTGTGATACCGTCTTTGCGAGGGCCACCAAGACACACTGGTGCTGTCCTTGCAACAGCAACAATATGTTGGTAGTCTCACCCGATTGGACAGGCATCAACCATTCAACACAAAGGCAGATCAATTAAGTTGAACACCTAGGGGGCGCCACACAAAGTGTAGTGTCCTCCACGTGGTCAAAATAATGATAATCCACAAATCAGTCTCGTTAAATATATCAGTCTCATAAAATATATTATACTATCAATTTGGAACTCTGATTAATAATTAAATTAATAACTACAACCAAAGTTACCTTACTAATAGTATAGTTGAAGGTCATTAGAATTCTGAATAGAAGAGGTTGGCAACGTCCATTCTTGTGTAACATTAAATAAACCAGCGTATATAAATCAAAGTATTTATTCACACAATGATAAGAAAATAACACACAATATGTAATCTAGCTAAATGTAACTAACCAATGAATTGAAGGAATGTGGGGATGTGTGTGAGCTGGTGAGCTCGGGGTTGCGCTGTTAGGAGCGCGCCAGAAAGAATGTGTGTGTGTGTTCCTTTGTCTGATCACCGTAGTTCCGCGTGCATGTGTGTGCACGTACGCGAACATACATGTGATGTGAACAAGGACGAGCCTATATGCAGCGCGAAGTTCGAGTATTCTCTTCGCGTGTGAGGCTATGTGAAGGCCAATGTATGTGTAATCGTGCGATTAAGGTGCCATGTTAGGAAAGAGGGAAATGGTTAGTGATGCATGCAAGACTCGATGTGTCTGAGAAGCAATCCTAACGATAACCCTTAGATGGTGTGGCGAAGCCAACTACCAGCTAACAATGAACATATATATCACAGTTACGTTCAGTAAACAAAACATATGAAACACATGAACAATGGCATGTAAACAGTCTTATGCTTAGCCAGGTTGTGAATAGCTAGGATAGCTAAATGCCCAGTTAATGTCAGAGTTACCAGTCCTTTATGAAAAGAGTCGTGCTGGCGAGTCCGATGTTGAAAGGCAGAGAAGAGATGATGCCGTCCGTAGCTGGAGAAAGTTGTCCTTGCTGTGATGTCTGTGTCCCTGCAGTTTAGATCGGAGGATTTGATCGCTCAGAACGTTGCAGTCTGCCTTTTGTTCCCGTTGTGTGGAGTTAGCTAGCAGGTCTGTTGTTAGCTGCTTTCCTCTGCACTTACTGCGTCTTACTTATCAGTTCGGTGACTGAGATCTTAGGCGTGTGTCGGCCGTAAGACGTGAGAACAAAGAGAGTAGTTCTTCACCGTGTGACGGTGTGCTCACGCGGTGTTGGAGGTCCAAGAGGCTTGCTCCTCGCGGACGATGCCCGGAGGGAGAGAGAGGGGTCCTAGCCAGGTGGGCGCCGACAGAGAGAGAGTCACATCTGGGAGATGCGGCTATTATCCACGCTCAGGTGGGCGTGGTTAAGAAATGCATCCGGTTACATTTTTATGACAGGTAAAACCTGACGTAGTTTCCGGGGGAACCCATAGACAAGTTACTGATTAAAGTCAACCACAATGGACGAATTCCAGTGTACCTACATCCCCCCTGTGGTCGCGGGATTGCACCGGATGTGTGATCCAGTGAGCACACCTGTACATAGTCCATGTGTGGGAAAAGTTCATTGGTCAGACAGTCAAAGTTGTAACATCAGTACTGGGCATTTGTTGATACTATCTATCCTGGCTAAGCAGGTACAAAATCATCAAGTTACAAAAGACAAGGTCCAAATAAACAGTAATGACAATGACATAGCATACAACAAATAAACCAGTGGGTCATCTACTCATCAGGGTTAGTGAGAATAGGAAATGTTAGTGATGTCAACTTGTTAGGCTGAGATGCAGAGATAGTGGCACCTGATACAATGATAAAACCATTGCTGGAGAATCCAAGAGTGTGTTTGTTGGACCACTCAATAGATTGGATGACAATACTGACTAGTAGATGGCTAGTGACTGACTAGTCTTGGCAGCCTTTGCTGTTTTTGTCCTTCAGGCATGTTCTGCTGCGGAACGGTGTCATCATGTTCTCAAAATCTTAAAGCTCAAATGGCTGTATCAAGGTTTTGTGTGGCAGTATGGTAATGTCCTAACCTTGTGTTGGATGTGGACATGTGCATGACTAGCTTTGTCTGGGATGTATGAAGCTAGTGTGCTACTGCAAATGAAGTACCTGTTCAGACTAATGGAAGTTGCTGCTGTTGCTAACAAATCCAAGTTGGCCCATACAACTACAAGAAAAGTGAGATCCCTGAGCAAGCAGTTGTCTTACTGTCAGTGCAGGGTGGCTTGTGTTGTTTGGCTCAACAGACAGTTATTAACGAACTCTAGAGTTCATGCGCTTGGAGTGTCGCCTGACTCGTGGCTCAGGGCTGTAACGCTCTGGGTAACCATAGTCAGAGGGGCAGTCAGAGGCACTATCACTGTCTGTAGCCTTATGGCCATGGTCTGAGAGACGGTCAGTGTAACGGTAGTCATCACCTGACGAATCTAGGGGCAGGTCATGTTTCTGGGCCATTATTTCTGAATATGGCCTTCTACTGCTTCTAGGGGATGTATTCCCATTACGACGCTGATGATGGACATGGCGGTTACGCTCAGTGTCCCTATGAGGCCGTTTGTCACCCCCCTTTGGTCTGTAGTGAGGGTGAACTTGTGAGGCAGTGAATTTGGGAGACGCTCTGGTATCTGAGCAGGCAGGCTCAGTTGTTTTTCCCCTTTCTTTGGAATTGACAACAGTTTCCCAAGCCATCTGTGTCATCTTCCTGATCTCATTCAGTGAGGGGTTACCTTGATGCGTCCTGAGGGAAACGTGAGTGCGCACACATGGATGCAGGTTGCGCAAGAACAGAGACTTGAAAGGTGGAACTTTCTTCTAAGCCTGGTGCATTCTTGCCCTGGAAGTATGCATGTCTCAAACGTTTATAAAAATCCCTAGGGTGTTCTCGACGGGAGTGTTTAATTTGGGAGGCAGCAACCAACGATGCGATCTCGTCAGCGGGAGAAGAGTATTCTTCTTTTAAAGCATGACAGAGCTCTGCGTAATCATCTCTGATACGGGGAGGTTGTGCCTGAATAAACTTGTGGACTGCTTTAGAGCTAGTTTTCCACATGAGTTTAATTTTCTCCCTTTGGTTTGCGTTGGGTAGGTCAGTCATGTTGATGTCTAGTTCCCTAACGTAATCGTCAATGTCTTGATCACGGTTGTCTGGGTCAAACATTTCAATGTCCTTAGCTATGAGCTCAAGCACTTCTAGACGGGGACTCTGTGAGGTCTTTTCCGAAAAGGCGAGATTAATCTAGCATGGGAACGGACATGTCTATCACATGCTAATGTGCTTCTCTCTGGGTGAGAGGCAGATGCTGGACAGCGGTGCTCACTCTCGTGGCTGTATGGAGAGGAGGCTGAACAGTCTGGACATGACCTAGTCCTGCCTTCGGAGGGAAGGGCACGGACGAATGTGTTATGGATCAGAGGCTGAGAATAAGTATGGGCAGTATGTCTACTGGAGGATAAACTACCTGTTTCTTCAGTGTCTGTTAGGGGCAGATGGGAAGTCATATGGCTGTTACCTCGGTCTCTCAGTGGAGGTGGAGGAGCTGACTTCATTCCCAAGGACTGAGGGTCAGTTGGGAAGTGTTCCCATCTGAATGAAGGAGGGGTAGACCTTTCATCAAGGGAGGAGTGTGAATCAGAGTAGCCTGACTCACATCGGCTGAACGACTGTGGTGGGGCAGGGTGTTCTGACCTAACCTTCAGTAGCTCCTCCTTGTGTGAACAGAGTTCTAACTCTGTTGAGTGTAGGTCTCCTAGGTAGCGCATAGCTTTCTTGCTAGTTGTCTGTACCTCGTGGAGGAGACTAGCATTCTGCGCTTTAAGGTATTCTACCTCCCTATCTAATGCTGCGTTGCTCTGAAAGGCAAGGCTGGTTTGCCTGTGAAAGTTCAGTAGCAAGCACGTTAACAATGGGTCTTTGGATGCAGTCTGTGCATCATACCTGTTACTTAGTAGAGAGTCTATCTCCTTCCTGCATTCACTGAAACTCAAACTGTTAATGAGTTCAGCGTAGCCGGGTTTCAGGCTTTGCGCTACGGAAGAGATAAACTGCTCTACACAGGGGTTATCCATCGTTATGTTTAGCTGTAGGGGTAAGCTAAAATAGGGTAAAGTAGGACTGAACTTAGGTGTTTGGCTATGGTGTTGCAGTGGCAGACACCTTGCAGTGTGACGTGGGCAGTACACTGGCCTAACCTAAAAGTGTAGTAACCTACGCTATGAGGGGTAGCTTCCAGTGAATGAGGTATAGCTACAGCACCATCTAGTGGCTCTAGTGGGCATAAAAGTTTGGGCACACTAACTGAGATGCAGGGCAGTAACAGTCAGGGAGTTACCTTGGCTAGACTCAAGCTGGAACACGTGGTGGTAACAGCTAGGTGCACAAGTTGTTTCACAGGGCCGGTAGCACGCTGTGGCTCTCTCTCAGTCTCTATTCCTTTCACTGGCTGGAATGCAAGGCAGTAACAGTCAGGTACAAGCTCTCTTTCACAGGGCCGGTGGCACGCTGTGACTTAGTTAAAAAGGGAAGCAGAAGATTTAGAACAGTTAATTCTGACAGCTTGACAACGTTGCATTGAATACGTGGTATTCAAATGCTGGACAGAGATTCACAATTCCTACAGAGTAGGTTAACCTGAATGGCTAGCAGCAATAGCAAGTTCTAAGATTTCCAAGATCTGGAAAAAGTGATTGTTCACTAATTAAATATCAAATAGCTTGTGAGCTCAATTTGATATATAAAGCTTTGCACTTATTTGTAAGTAAAGCTAGTGCCTAGTCCTATGACAGACTAGTGGCAGTGAGTGTTATGACTATTTGCCTAGTCTAACACTAGAATATAAAATTCTGAATTTGGCCTGAAATTAAGCTGACATTAATATTGCACAATAATGAATGATTGCCAACAGTACTATCCTCACACGGGCTGCACCAAATTATGTAGGTGAAATTGGTACCAGCCTCACATGGGAGTACCAGACTATGTAGGTAACTTACCCTGTGAGCAGGAGCCGGGTGAATGTGGGTGAAATTGTGTGTAAATTGTGATACCGTCTTTGCGAGGGCCACCAAGACACACTGGTGCTGTCCTTGCAACAGCAACAATATGTTGGTAGTCTCACCCGATTGGACAGGCATCAACCATTCAACACAAAGGCAGATCAATTAAGTTGAACACCTAGGGGGCGCCACACAAAGTGTAGTGTCCTCCACGTGGTCAAAATAATGATAATCCACAAATCAGTCTCGTTAAATATATCAGTCTCATAAAATATATTATACTATCAATTTGGAACTCTGATTAATAATTAAAGTTAATAACTACAACCAAAGTTACCTTACTAATAGTATAGTTGAAGGTCATTAGAATTCTGAATAGAAGAGGTTGGCAACGTCCATTCTTGTGTAACATTAAATAAACCAGCGTATATAAATCAAAGTATTTATTCACACAATGATAAGAAAATAACACACAATATGTAATCTAGCTAAATGTAACTAACCAATGAATTGAAGGAATGTGGGGATGTGTGTGAGCTGGTGAGCTCGGGGTTGCGCTGTTAGGAGCGCGCCAGAAAGAATGTGTGTGTGTGTTCCTTTGTCTGATCACCGTAGTTCCGCGTGCATGTGTGTGCACGTACGCGAACATACATGTGATGTGAACAAGGACGAGCCTATATGCAGCGCGAAGTTCGAGTATTCTCTTCGCGTGTGAGGCTATGTGAAGGCCAATGTATGTGTAATCGTGCGTGTTAGGAAAGAGGGAAATGGTTAGTGATGCATGCAAGACTCGATGTGTCTGAGAAGCAATCCTAACGATAACCCTTAGATGGTGTGGCGAAGCCAACTACCAGCTAACAATGAACATATATATCACAGTTACGTTCAGTAAACAAAACATATGAAACACATGAACAATGGCATGTAAACAGTCTTATGCTTAGCCAGGTTGTGAATAGCTAGGATAGCTAAATGCCCAGTTAATGTCAGAGTTACCAGTCCTTTATGAAAAGAGTCGTGCTGGCGAGTCCGATGTTGAAACGGCAGAAGAGATTATGCCGTCCGTAGCTGGAGAAAGTTGTCCTTGCTGTGATGTCTGTGTCCCTGCAGTTTAGATCGGAGGATTTGATCGCTCAGAACGTTGCAGTCTGCCTTTTGTTCCCGTTGTGTGGAGTTAGCTAGCAGGTCTGTTGTTAGCTGCTTTCCTCTGCACTTACTGCGTCTTACTTATCAGTTCGGTGACTGAGATCTTAGGCGTGTGTCGGCCGTAAGACGTGAGAACAAAGAGAGTAGTTCTTCACCGTGTGACGGTGTGCTCACGCGGTGTTGGAGGTCCAAGAGGCTTGCTCCTCGCGGACGATGCCCGGAGGGAGAGAGAGGGGTCCTAGCCAGGTGGGAGCCGACAGAGAGAGAGTCACATCTGGGGAGATGCGGCTATTATCCACGCTCAGGTGGGCGTGGTTAAGAAATGCATCCGGTTACATTTTTATGACAGGTAAAACCTGACGTAGTTTTGGGGGAACCCATAGACAAGTTACTGATTAAAGTCAACCACAATGGACGAATTCCAGTGTACCTACAGTGTGTCTTATGAGATGGCTGGTGTGTGTGTGTGTCTTATGTGATGACCTGTGTGTGTGTGTGTGTGTCTTATGTGATGGCCTGTGTGTGAGTGTGTCTTATGTGATGGCCTGTATGTGTGTGTCTTATGTGATGGCCTGTATGTGTGTGTGTCTTAAGTGATGGCCTGTGTGTGTGTGTGTGTCTTATGTGATTGCCTGTATGTGTGTGTGTGTGTCTTATGTGATGGCCTGTGTGTGTGTGTGTCTTATGTGATGGCCTGTATGTGTGTGTGTGTCTTATGTGATGGCCTGTGTGTGTGTGTGTCTTATGTGATGGCCTGTGTGTGTGTTTGTCTTATGTGATGGCCTGTGTGTGTGTGTGTCTTATGTGATGGCCTGAATGTGTCTGTGTGTGTGATGGCCTGTATGTGTGTGTGTCTTATGTGATGGCCTGTGTGTGTGTGTGTGTGTCTTATGTGATGGCCTGTGTGTGTGTGTGTCCTCCCCCCCCTCTCTCTCTCTCATCTCTCTCTCTCTCTCTCCCTCTCTTTTTTCTCTCTCCCTCTCTCCTTCCCTCTATCTCTCTCACTCTCTCTCTCTCCCTCTCTTTTTTTCTGCATGTGTGTGTGTGTGTGCATGTGTGTGTGTGCGTGTGTGTGTGTGTGTGTGCATGTGTGTGTGTGTGTGTGTGTGTGTGTGTGTGTGCATGTGTGTGTGTGAGTGAGCGTGTGTGTGTGTGTGTGTGTGTGTGTGTGTGTGCATGTGTGTGTGTGAGTGAGCGTGTGTGTGTGTGTGTGTGTGTGTGTGTGTGTGCATGTGTGTGTGTGTGTGTGTGTGTGTGTGTGTAAGTGTGTGTGTGTAAGTGTGTGTGTGTGTGTGTGTGTGTGTGTGTATGTGCATGTGTGTGTGTGTGTGTGTGTGTGTGTGTGTGTGTGTGTGTGTGTGCATGTGTGTGTGTGTGTGCGTGTGTGTGTGTGTGTGTGTGTGTGTGTGTGTGTGTGTGTGTGTGTGTGTGTGCATGTGTGTGTGTGTGTGTGTGTGTGTGTGTGTGTGTGTACACACTGGTCACAGCAGCAGAAGAAGGAGCAGGGTGACGTCTCGAGGCCGCGGAACTTCCCTGAGCAGGGGGTGTCTGTGCACTCGGCAATGAAGGCGTGCAGGTCGGTGATGTGGAAGGGCTCCTGTGTCTGGTGCTGTGGACACACACACACACACACACACACACACACACACACACACACACACACACACACACACACACACACCATACAACACACACACCTATTTAGAACTCAGCGCAGACACACTCCATCTCTCATTGCCTCTCCCTTCCTCTTTCCTCCCTCCTTCTTACTACTTATAGTAAACACCATCCCTCTCTTTCTCTCTCTATCCCTCTCTTTCTCTCTCCATCCCTCTCTTTCTCTCTCTCCATACCTCTTTCTCTTTTTCTCTCACTCAGTCTCTCTTTCTCTCCCTCCCTCCCTCCTTCCATCCATGAGGTGTGTGTGTGTGTGTGTGTGTATGTGAGGTGTGTATGTGAGGTGTGTGTGTGCGTGTGTGTGTGTGTGTGAGGTGTGTGTGTGTGTGTGTGTGTGTGTGTGTGTGTGCTCCACCTACGTTGTACTTTTGAAAGAAGCTGAGGTAGCGTATGACTCCCACCCACACCAGCAGAGTGGACGTCCCCAGCAAGATCCCACACACGTCATAGGACGACAGGTTCTAGGGGGCGGGAGCAGAGGACCCCACATCAGCTCAGTGATTGGCTGGTGAGGTTTGACTGACACGCGGATGGGACTTGTGATTGGCCAACTGACCTTGGACTCGATGCCAATCTTGATGAAGCTGCCGGCGATGGTGAGGAGGTCACTGCAGATGAGGAGGAGGTACCAGCCGTTGACAAACTCCAGCCGCTCACTCCAGCTGACGGACCGACCCAGAGACACACGGAAGAACTCCACAAACTCCTGCAGGGAGAGAGAGAGAGAGAGAGAGAGAGAGAGAGAGAGAGAGAGAGAGGGGGGGGGGAGAGAGAGAGGGATAGAGAGAGAGAGAGAGGGAGGGGGAGAGAGAGAGAGAGAGAGAGGGAGAGAGAGGGAGGGGGAGAGAGAGAGAGAGAGAGAGAGAGGGAGGGGGGAGAGAGAGAGTGGGGGTGAGAGACAGATAGGGGGGGGGGGAGAGTGGGGGGGGTTAGAGAGGGGGGGGGGTTGAGGGGAGGGGGGGTGTACCCAGAGGAAAAAATTGAAAACTGAGTCTGAGTCACTACCCTCTGGAGTGTTTTCCGGTCCGCAACAGAGTAGCTGCCATACCAGGAGTGTGAGGGGGGTAGCCAGGGGGGCTATCACCGTGGTGCAGTGTTCAGCAGGGTGACAGCCGCAGGGATGAAGCTGTTCCTGAGCCTGCTGGTCCGGGAACGGAGGGCCCTGTAGCGCCTCCCAGAGGGGAGGAGGGCGAACAGTCTGTGGCTGGGGTGGGAGCTGTCCTTCTCGAAGCTGCGCGCCTTCCGCAGACATCTCTTGCGCTGGACAGCATCGATGGTGGGGAGTGGGGAACCAGTGATGCGTTGGGCAGTTTTCACTACCCTCTGGAGTGTTTTGCGGTCCGCAACAGAGCAGCTGCCATACCAGACTGAGATGCAGTTGGTGAGGATGCTCTCGATGTTGCAGCGGTAGAAGTTCACCAGAATCTGAGGAGACAGATGGGCCTTCTTCAATCTCCTCAGGAAGAAGAGACGCTGGTGAGCCTTCTTGACTACGGTTGAGGTGTTGAGGCTCCAAGAGAGCTCCTCGGAGATGTGGACACCCAGGAATTTAAAGCTGGCGACACGCTCCACCTCCGTCCCGTTGATACAGATGGGGGTGTGTGTGCCACCTTTGGTCCTCCTGAAGTCCACAATGAGCTCTTTGGTCTTCTTGGTGTTGAGAGCCAGGTTGTTGTCGGCGCACCACTCTGCCAGGTGCTGGACCTCCTCCCTGTAGGCCGACTCATCGTTGTCGCTGATGAGGCCAATCACCGTTGTGTCGTCTGCAAACTTGACAATGGTATTAGAACCATGTACAGGTGTGCAGTCGTGAGTGAAGAGGGAGTAGAGG
>NC_045177.1:1156570-1176570 GCF_900700415.2 Clupea harengus
AGTACATTTAAGTAGGCGTGGCCTATGTGTGAAAGTGGAGTATACCTCTATTAGACGTGCTAGTAAATATGCTAGACTACCGTAATGAATCTGGGCTGTTGAATTTCATAAAATAGGCCTACTGGACTGTTAGGAAATTAATTATGTTCAAGCTCGCATCTCTTGCCAGTGGTTGCTGAAGTATTAGCCCCAGTTCAACTTGTAGAATGTGGTGAGGAACTCAACCTATTACTGTCCTCTGAGGGAATTTGATTTTGTATTTATCAGTTTTAATTAATTCTGTTTTCAATTAAATATATTTCCTCATGTGGGAACCTGCTTGTGGTGTCTATGGTCTTGCCTCTGACACCGGACCATACTGGGTTAATAAAGCTGGTGGCAGCACTAATCTACTCTCCACAACAGCAAATTATTACTAGAATTATGGTATTTCCCATTTGTCACTTTGTTCAAATTTCAGCAAATCTTTCCGTATGGCTGAGACATCTTACATTTTGTCTTTGAGATGTTACCACAGATAATTACTTTTTAATGTCAAGTCAAAAGTCCTACTGGCGTGAGAAATTCATCCCATTTCTGTGAGGTCAACACTTAAAGGTGCAACACGTGGCCTGATTTTGACGTCAGAAAATAAAAGTAAGCTGTTTTATATTCTGTTATAACCGTTAAAACTGTTTCAGACAATTTTTGTGCCTTATGATTCTATTTCAGGCCTTTTCTTTCATTTGTCTACATTTCCCTGAAAATAATTGAAATAATAAAGTGGTATAAAAAGCCAAGAATGATAGAGTGCGCCAAACATGACATCTATTCAGCCATATTCATACTGATTCAGTAGATCATGGCTGTTCACCAGGAATACAAGCTTTTGTCTGGGAGGACAAAGAGACAGTCAATTTCTACTGCATCCACCAAAGCAGTAGGCCTATCCCTGTACATTCAACCAAATACATGAATAAATATCCTCCACCAAAGCAGTAGGCCTATCCCTGTACATTCAACCAAATACATGAATAAATATCCTCCAACCGCGTGTCACAGAAGAGGAAAAGCCCATGGTGGTATGATGTAAATATTGTATCGAGCGTCTTGTAATCCCACCATTAGAGTACTGGAGTATTAAACATCAACTCATAGGACTTCAGGAGATCTGGAGGTTGTCTGGACAGTGATTGGCTATAGATGGTGGAGACATCAGGCATCAGTGTGTGTGTGTGTGTGTGTGTGTGTGTGTGTGTGTGTGTGTTACGACCCTGGTGGGTCTAGGCCCCGCCCCAGGATATTTGCCTATCTTTTCTGTCTCTGTTTCATTAGCAGGTAATGGGAAGCAGGTGTACCCCAGGTGTAACCCATGATTGGTTGGGCTACAAAAGCCCTGATCAGATGGCAGTCGGGGGAGCGTTGGGTTGGTCGTTGGATTTGGATAGAGATTGGATTTGGATTTGGATTGTCGTTGGTTTTGGAGTGTCGTTGGTTTTGGATTATCGTCGTCGTTTGCTTATATTACCATTTACCTGACTTTACATTGCATCTTTTGTTTCTCTTCACAACACTGATCTTCACCACACGTTTGCTATAATTATTAGATAACTATATAAACTTCAAAATCATTAATAAATATATTATTATTATTATTATCCTAAATTCTGCGTGGCCTCCCCTTCTTGTTTCGTGCCTTGAGCTGGCTCGTAACAGGGTGTGTGTGTGTGTGTGTGTGTGTGTGTGTATCGGGCTCAAGAGTGCTCTTCACTAATGTAGCAGTGTGTGTGTGTGTATGTGTGTGTGTGTGTGTGTGTGTGTGTGTGTTTGTGTGTGTGTGTGTGTGTGTGTGTTTGTGTGTGTATGTGTGTGTGTATGCATCAGGCTCAAGAGTGCTCCTCACTAATGTAGCAGTGTGTGTGTGTGTGTGTGTGTGTGTGTGTGTGTGTGTGTGTGTGTGTATGTGTGTGTGTATGCATCAGGCTCAAGAGTGCTCCTCACTAATGTAGCAGTGTGTGTGTGTGTGTGTGTGTGCATCAGGCTCAAGAGTGCTCCTCACTAATGTAGCAGTGTGGGTGTGTGTATGTGTGTGTGTGTGTGTGTGTGTGTGTGTGTTTGTGTGTGTGTGTGTGTGTGTGTGTTTGTGTGTGTATGTGTGTGTGTATGCATCAGGCTCAAGAGTGCTCCTCACTAATGTAGCAGTGTGTGTGTGTGTGTGTGTGTGTGTGTGTGTGTGTGCGTGTGTGTGTGTGTGTGTGTGGGGGGGGGGGGGTGTCTGTGTCTGTGTGTGTGCATCAGGCTCAAGAGTGCTCATCACTAATGTAGCTGTGTGTGTGTGTGTGTATGTGTGTGTATGATGTGTGTGTGTGTGTGTGTGTGTGTGTGTGTGTGCATCAGGCTGCTATTAACTAATGTAGCAGTGTGTGTGTGTTTGTGTGTGTGTGTGTGTGCACCAGGCTCAAGAGTGCTCATCACTAATGTGTGTGTGTGTGTGTGTGTGTGTGTGTGTGTGTGTGTGTGTGTGTGTGTGTGCATCAGGCTCAAGAGTGCTCCTCACTAATGTAGCAGTGTGTGTGTGTGTGTGTGTGTGTGTGTGTGTGTGTGTGTGTGTGTGTGTGTGTGTGTGTGCATCAGGCTCAAGAGTGCTCTTCACTAATGTAGCAGTGTGTGTGTGTGTGTGTGTGTGTGTGTGTGTGCATCAGGCTCAAGAGTGCTCTTCACTAATGTAGCAGTGTGTGTGTGTGTGTGAGTGTGTGTGTGTGTGTGTGTGTGTGTGTGTGTGTGTGTTTGTGTGTGTGTATGTGTGTGTGTATGCATCAGGCTCAAGAGTGCTCCTCACTAATGTAGCAGTGTGTGTGTGTGTGTGTGTGTGTGTGTGTGTGCATCAGGCTCAAGAGTGCTCTTCAGTAATGTAGCAGTGTGTGTGTGTGTGAGTGTGTGTGTGTGTGTGTGTGTGTGTATGTGTGTGTGTGTGTGTGTGTGTGTGTGTGTGTGTGCATCAGGCTCAAGAGTGCTATTTACTAATGTAGCAGTGTGTTTGCCAAGAATGCAGTATGCCAATGCTGATATGGAGGAATAGAATCAAGTAAGCTGACGGATTTCCAATGAGGATATTTGATAGTTTGTCATGGTGAGAACTCCACTGACTTGACCTGCTGTTCACCAGTATTAAACCCCCTGGGGCAGATTCAGTGTGTGTGTGTGTGTGTTATATAAAACAGGAACCTAAGCACATCACATACCTGATAAAAGGGAACCTGGCTATGTAAATATTTGTACTGTACTATTTCTGTAAAGTTTAAATAATTTAATTCATAAGGCACAGTTCATATTAACATAGGACACAAGCGTAAAAAAACAAACTGAAATAAATGTGAACAGGCCATCACACAAGTCCAAAGATGACAGAGAGTAAAACAGAATGCATTTCTGTTGTTTGAGAATGTAGAATTCACAAAGGCATTTCCAGAGCACATAAACGGGGGCATATGCCACTACCACTGTGCAATCACACAATGCACCATTAGAGTACTCATAGGACTTCAGCTAAACACAGGAGATCATCTGGAGGTTGTCTGGACAGTGATTGGCTAAAGGTGCTCTTCACTAATGTAGCCGTGTGTGTGTGTGTGTGTGTGTGTGTGTGTGTGTGAGAGAGTGTGTTTGTACTATTTCTGTAAAAGTTTAGTTGAGTTTATTTATAAGGCACAGTTCAAATTAACATAGAACACAAGCGTAAAAAAACAAACTGAAATAAATGTAAACGGGCCCAAACTCAAGTCCAAAGATGACAGAGAGTGAAACAGAGTGCATTTGTGATACGCTACATTGTGCACGTACACTTCAAACCTCACAGTCATTTCTGGGAAACACACGCTGTTGTTTTAGAAGAAATGGAACTGAGAGCAGCAGAAGTAAACCCCCGTAGCCATGGTAACCTGACCACAGGCCCCGTAGCCATGGTTACCTGACCACAGACCTTTTTCACAGGAAATCGTCTCTGTTAAGACGGTTTGTCTGTTGCCTTTAACCTGACTGTTCACAAAAGTGCGTGGACGCCTCGCGGACCCCCCCCCCCCCACGTTTTTAACACGTGTTCGAATTCCCCTTAACTAATCGCGGCCAAGATAAATATATTTTTTCTGAAACAAACCTTAATAATAAAAGCCATATATGTTGTCTACGAAACTGTGTTGTTACAATTCGCCAAAGTACATTTAATTCCTTGTGCTTCGTTCATTTTCATTTGTACTACAAACTTCTACCTAACTTTGGTATCGCTGCTGGTTTTACGAAAATGGCTATTCCTCCTATCAAGTTACTAGAAACTGATTGACACTTACTTTATCCAATAGTACTCATTCTCAGGTTTAAAATGGTACCTCCTTTGCCTGTCGTTGAGTAATGTAAAGGTCTGATTGGATAATGCGTAACCGAGTGAACAAGATTTATGACCCGCGCGTAATGACGCAGCTCATTGCTCTCTTCACTCTGACAGCCTGCTGACGAATTTTACGCGACACCGAGATACGAAATACGAACTACGAGTTTCATGCGAGTTTAGATAATAGTTTATATTATAGTCCTATAGTCTTATAGTTTATATTATTTTATATTTTATATTATTGTCTATATTATTGTCTATTCCTTCATTCAAAAATGAAGAAATATACCACCGAACAAGCTTTGGAGTTCATGTTTGAAGACAGTGAAGAAGACGATGTTGGAAGCTGGGCAGATGATAATTCCGATGGAGCAAGTATTGATTCCTTCGATGAGTTGGATTGGGAAGAACGCATTGACCGTGTCCTTGACATGTAAGTACAGATCTGCATTTACTACTATGAGCATGCATTTTGGTATGTTTCCACGATATTATTACCAAGTATTATCTGCCTAAAAAGCATGAATGCTAGCAAGCTGGCTGTTGTTATGTTATGTTGAGCGTCTTATTTGTTTGCTGTTTACATAGTAATAGTGTTGTAATAGTAGTAATATAATAGAACTAATATTGTTGTTTACATAGTAAGAAATGCTCATAAAAAGCACGAATGCTAGCAAGCTGGCTGAGCTACTTAGGTTATGTGGGTGGATGCAGCCTTCATCACGCATTGCTTATTTTATATTGACGTTTTCCTGGTCTTATTTGTTTGCTGTTTACATAGTAATAGTGTTGTAATAGCAGTAATATAATAGAACTAATATTGTTGTTTACATAGTAAGAAATGCTCATATGACTGATTGAACAGAATATACTCTTGTCTATAATCTTTGATTTACGGACAAGCACCTGACCCATTCGCACCTCGATAAACCAGCCGCATTCCTGCTATCAAACCCCCCTCTTTACCCATTGTCCCCTGATCTCATCCCATCAACCTTAGATTATCCTCATTAGTATGTATTATCAGACTCTGTGACCCAGACATCTAGATATATACTCTCTTTTGTCTCACAGATAAATGAGCAATTAGCATCTAGAACTCTATAAACCAGCTCCCTTCCTGCTATCAACGACCCCCTCTTCACCCTTTGTCACCTGTTCTCATCCCACCAACCATAGAGTATCCTCATTAGTATGTATTATCAGACTCTGTAACCCAGACATCTAGATATATACTCTCTTTTGTCTCACAGACAACTGAGCAATTATCACCTAACCCCACCCCATAGCAGGAAGGAATAAACCAACCCCATGTTGCATATATCTTATTTTTAGTTGCATATTGTGTTTTGTTATTTTACAAAGTTGTTTTGGAGATGTTCAGTTGTGCTTACTCAGTAATCTATAGTTTTATTTTCGCTGGGTTGTTTGTATAACATTTGCCAATTGATTTGCCTGTCCTCTCCCCTCATCCAACACCCCTCAGCTCTTCTGACCTGCCTGGACCGTCAAGGCCTCCTCCAGCTCGAAGGCAGATGAAGGCCAAAAGGAGAGTGAGGTCATCCTCCAAGGCAGCAACAGCATCCACACCATGGCTGCTTCCTTCAAAGAGGAGGAGACCTGCCCCACTGGGGGATAGAGGGCATGCTGGTGGTTCTGAGGAGAACGTGTGCCCTTCACAGATTTCTGCAGGGCAGACGAGGGCCAAAAGGAGAGTGAAGTCATCCTCCAAGACAGCAACAGCACCCATACCACTGCTGCCTCCTTCACCGGTGGACAGATGGCATGATGGTGCTGAAGAGGACGTGTGCCCCCCACAGTTTCCGTTCTGCCCTAAGAGGATGCCTGGACCGCAGCTTGATTCCCAGAAATCATACAGCCCCAAGGAAATCTTCGACCTGTTTTTCACAAACAATGCCATTACAACGCTGTGTATCAACACAAATAAATATGCTGCCCGGAAGATTGCGGAGGGTGCAAAGATGCGGTGGAAAGAGGTGAAGCCATCTGAGATGTGCAACTATTTGAGCATTGTGCTGTATCTCGGCCTGGTCAAGGTGACCGCTGCAAGGGACTTGTGGAAGAAAGAAAACTTTTTCAAGTTTCCCTATCCTCGCAGTGTCATGAAAGGCTACAGGTATGAGGCCATCACAGCAAATTTACACATGAGTGACCCAGCTGCTGATGTGGTAAATGACCAGCTCCGTGGTCAGCCTGGGTATGATGGCCTTTTCCGCCTGAAGCCTCTTCATGATGACATCCTCACGGCCTGCAGGACACACTACCACCCACACAAGAACCTGTCAGTGGATGAGCGCATGGTAGCCACAAAGGCAAGGAACGGGATGAAACAGTACATGAAGGACAAGCCCACCAAGTGGGGCTACAAGCTGTTTGTCCTGGCCGACAGCCAGAGTGGTTACACGTGTGACTTCACCATTTACGAGGGAAAGGCGCCGTCTCCGAGTGGCAATGGACTAACTTTTGACGCAGTTGTCAACCTGCTCAAGGTGCCCTATCTTGGCACGGGGTTCCATGTTTATGTAGACAACTTCTACACCAGCACCAAGCTTTTCAGCCATCTACACCAGGTGCGCTTTGGGGCCTGTGGACCATCCGGGAGAACCGTGTGGGGTTTCCACGGACAACAGACAATGCGCTGGGCAAGAAGGCTGCCAGAGGGGACATGCGCTGGATACGCGAGGGCTCCTTGCTTTATGTAAAGTGGAAGGACACACGTGACGTTACCATGTGTTCCACGATACACAAAGCGAACAGTGGGCAGAGTGTGCAGCGCCGTGTCCGCAACCCCGATGGTACCTGGTCCAGGAGGGAGTTTCCTGTGCCTGATGCAGTCAAGCAGTACAACAAGAGCATGGGGGGGGTGGACCTCTCTGATGCTCTCATCAAATATTTCTATGTTACCAGGAAAACAAGCCGCTGGTACCTGAAGTTCTTTCTACACTTTGTAGATAATGCGGTGGTGAACAGTTTCCTCATCCACAAGGAGATGGCAGAGATGAAGAACCAGAAACCCCTCACCCAGAAGAAATTCAGGATTGCACTGTGTGAGCAGCTGGGTAAAGTTGGGAAGGAGCTGGCATCCAACGAGGCATCCAACGAGGCATCCACGGACCACGTCCCATTGGAAGCCTGCGGACTCTCCAATGAGCCACACCTGAAAGCCACCAAGGGGAGGAGGAAGTGCCGAATCTGCAAGTCATCCACTATATGGCTATGTGAGGCTTGTGACGTGCCCCTGTGCATTATCCCAGGGCGGTGTTGCTTCAGATTTTGGCACAAGCGTGTCTGATTTTTTTAAAACATTTTTTTATGTATTTTTTTTTTATATACATATTTGTAAATAGTCATTTTTTGTGTGTGGTTCATTTTCTCTTTGCCTCCTAAAATCCAACCCCTCATCCACGTTGTAGGAGGTGGTAACAGCACATTACATATATATATGTAATTGTTCTGGCTAACGGGGCTCTGGTGTTGACATTTTTTATTTTTATTTTATTTTATGAAAGACTGAGACCACTGGAACAAACATCAGGATAGGCTTCACTTCAAATAAGTACAAAACCACAAAAACATTCATGATAATGTGATAATGTACTTCTAAATGGATTTGGATAGGTTTTGGGTATATTTTGGGTAGCCTATACACCATCATGTATATTCTCACAAGAAAATACAATACAATGCAAATTACTACAATGAAATTAATTCAAATTGGTTTGCTGTAGTACAAAAGGCAAGAAAAAAGTTTGAATGCTGGATATACAGTGACTTTTGTATTTGGTGATTTTGGAGAGGTTAGGAGACACTTGGAGACGTCTAAAAACTGATGTGTAGCACTTGTAAACTTTTGTCTATCTGCTTCAAATTTTTTACACACACTGTCAAGATGTTGTTGAATCAGGAAATAAATGTTTTGGTTTCCTCTGACATTCAAAACCCAGTTCTATACTGAAGAAACCAAAAAAAAAAAATAGGTTGTTATGTTTTTTCCTGACAAATCCGTACTTTTGCTGCTCTGAAATGTAAACTAAAATGACATGATAAACACTTTAACGAGTTGCAGTTGATGGCCCAAGTGTCTTCTTTATTATTATGCAATGTGTGGAACCAGAGATATTCAAGTTTTAAATGAAAGAGAGAGAACAGAGAAAAATAGGCGGAAATTGTCAAAAAACGCCCTGCTGGAGAGAGGGGTTAAAATGACTTGAAATGAAATTCAACTATTGGATCTGCACCGCTCGTCAATGACGTTTTCTTTATCAGACAGCCAATCAAAAGCCAGGGTGGGCGGGATTCGAATTTACCCTCCCGGAGATCAAAACTAAATAGTAGGCAAGGAGTTTTCCCCAACCTACTCTTTGCCCAAACCAAAACCTACTATTTACCCAAACCTATCAGGCTTATTAGGGTTCTCACTTGGCCTCACTTTTCATGGCCAAATTGAAACATTTCGATGTTTATTTAATCGTTTGTCTCGAGTTCCAACCACGTTCCGACAGGCGCTTTGCCCGTCACTGTAGGCGAGACTCGTCGGTCGTAACATAAAGCCTATAGCCTACGTTTTTACAGTCAAAACGCGTACAAGTATTACGAATTTGTAATGACTTTCGTGTACAATACGTTTTGCCTTGTATATATAGTGCAATGAGGGCATTACGCCATTTTAGTATGAAACTTTACCACAGGTTTATCATCCAAGTATTGTGCACGATAAGTGCAATTCCTCTATGTGTTTGCATATCTTTTCATATGGTATGCCAGGTATGGTATGCCACGCCATGATCATTTTTAGACGGGCCCAAGAAACCTCAAATGTTAGTCAAACGTTCTCGATGTAGGCTACCCCCATTTTAATTGTAGCACCACCATTTCGACACGAAGCTAGACTGCTTTATTTGGTATATTTAACAATTGCGTTGCTGTCATACCCATTTAAACTGCTCCTTGTTTACGATTTTAGAGATATTTTGACAACTTACCTTCGTTGTTCCGTTCTTCTGTCACTTAAAGGCAGTCTTCCAGATGAAAACAAAATGGAGCGTCTAAAGTTACTTTTTAGTTTCACTTTGGTCTGGGCTGATTTAAAATGTCTGACAGGAGTGGTCAAAAACAGGATCAAACCATTATTGCGGCGCACGCAGTTAAAAAGTTCCATTCATAGACGTCAGTAAACTCAACTTGTTTTACCCGTAAGCGACTGTTAGAATTATGGTTAGAGGTGAAAATTAAGCTCATTTTATGGATGGATTTTTTCAACCAAGTATGTAAATAAAGTTTTCAATGAAGTAGGTTGGTTTCTTGTCGATGTAATTATTATTATTTGCCAGTTCAATACGTCTACATTAAAGTAGGTGTGGCCTATGTGTGAAAGTGGAGTATACCTCTGTTAGACGTGCTAGTAAATATGATAGACTACCGTAATGGATTTGGGCTGTTGAATTTCGTAAAATAGGCCTACTGGACTGTTTGCAAATTGTTAAAGCTTGCATCTCTTGCCAGTGGTTGCTGAAGTATTAGCCTCAGTTCAGTTCAACTATAAGAATGTGGTGAGAAACTCAACCTATTACTGTCTTCTGAGGGAATTTGATTTTGTATTTATCAGTTTTAATTCATTCTGTTTTCAATAAAAATATATTTCCCTGTGGTAACCTGCTTGTGGTGACTATGGTCTTGCCTCTGACACCGGACCATACTGGGTTAATACAACTGGTGGCAGCACTAATCTCCTCTCCACAACCGCAAATTATTACTAGAATAATGGAATTTCCCATTTGTCACTTTGTTCAAACAGAGAATTTGACTCTCTTTCCGTATGGTTGAGACATCTTACATTTTACATATTTACATTTTGAGACATTTATTTCTTAATTTTATGAATATCAAATCAAAAGTCTTACTGGCGTAAGAAACTCATCCCATTTCTGTGAGGTAGGTCAACACTTAAAAGGTGCAACAAACCTTTCTTTTCTTTCACAACTAACTGTTGTGTTATAAGAGAGCATGATTAAAAAAACAGTTTTCAAACCATTTCTGTGCCTTATGATTCTGTTTGAGGCCTTTTCTTTAATTTGTCTACATTTCCCTGTCCAAGTGGTATGAAAACAAGAGTGATAGAGTGCACCAAACATTACATTAAATCACCCATATTCATACTGTTTCAGGAGACCATGGCTGTAAATATCCTCCACCATCCATGTGTCTACATTTCTTTTACCAAACATGACATTAAATCTGATTCAGGTGTAATAGACGAAATAGCAGCTCTCTCTCTCTCACTCACACACACACACACACACACACACACACACACACACACACACTCTCTCATGGGGTGTAAGGGTGTGTCAGGGCTTGGGTGAGGTGCTGCTCTCGGCCACTTCCTGTTTCTTCCTGCGGTTGACAGCATAAGCCACAGCACCCAGAGCCAGAGCTGCGTATGTCACCAGCACAAACTAGAGAGGGAGAGAGAGAGGGAGAGAAAGAGAGAGAGAGAGAGAGACACACAGACACAGAGAGAGAGAGAGAGAGAGGGAGAGAGAGAGAGACAGAGAGAGAGAGAGAGAGAGAGAGAGACACACAGACACAGAGAGAGAGAGAGAGAGAGACAGAGAGAGAGGGAGGGAGAGAAGAGGGGGGAGATAGAAGCACTAATTAGGGGGGGCACTAGGTAGGGGGACTATCTGAGTGTATCTGAGTGTGTGTGTTTATAAGTGTTTCTGTGTGTGTGTTTATAAGTGTTTCTGTGTGTGTGTTTATAAGTGTATCTGTGTGTGTGTGTTTATAAGTGTATCTGTGTGTGTGTGTTTATAAGTGTATCTGAGTGTGTGTTTATAAGTGTATCTGTGTGTGTGTGTTTATAAGTGTATCTGTGTGTGTGTGTTTATAAGTGTATCTAAGTGTGTGTATGTGTTTCTGTGTGTGTGTGTTTATAAGTGTATCTGATAGTGTGTGTGTGTGTTTATAAGTGTATCTGAGTGTGTGTGTGTGTTTATAAGTGTATCTGAGTGTGTGTGTTTATAAGTGTATCTGAGAGTGTGTGTATCTGAGTGTGTGTGTGTGTGTGTTTATAAGTGTATCTGAGTGTGTGTGTTTTTTTAAGTGTATCTGAGTGTGTGTGTTTTTAAGTGTATTTGAGTGTATCAGAGTGTGTGTGTGTGTGAGTCTTACATTCCGGCGTCCCTGCAGTGTGTAGGTATTGAAGTGTCTCTTCCATCCAGTCAACTCTACAGCTGCAGGAGCCTCTATGCCAAACAACTGCCTCTGTGCACACACACACACACACACACACACACACACGAATGAGAGATTAGCATATTGAGAAACACACACACACACACACACACACACACACACACATACATACATATCAGGGACGTGCGGTCATATGAGGCAGGTGAGGCAGAGTGCACCTGTCAGGGTTATGCTGGGGAACGTTCCTCTTCTTCTACACTTCTGTGGAATGGAAGATTTTATTGCTAAGCTGAAGCAGTTCTCAAAACCAGACTTGCAGTCCAAACGTGAAATGATTAATAATGGGAGACCCATGCCGGAGCTAAAAGGTATGCTTCAAGCGACGGGACAGAAGATAACTCGATCGACTTCTCACATTCAAAGCCAAATTCCTTTGAACATGTTTGGAACCTCAAGAATACATTTGGTTTTGAACTTACAGCGGCAGCTCCGTTGATTTCCCATTATTTCTCTTGGGATTGTTTTATGTCTATGTGAAGCCATTTAACATCACACAAGTGGTTGTGATCACTTTGAACCCAAGACTGCTTTTTATTGGTGAGCTAATTTTGGAAATTAAACTTAAATTGTAGGTAAATTGTGTTTCCTGGTTGCAATGGTTATCCTGTTGCTACGTTAGCTAATTAGCTATCTAAGGACACTTAATAACTTTACGAGTTAATCGGAAGAGTTCAATTTGCATGAAATGATAGCTGGTTATCTAGCTGATGTTATAGTCTCCTCGATTTAACTATTACAATTATAATGGGAAAAGGTAGAAACCCTCAGGGTGCTTGTGCAACTTCGTAAGAAAGAGTTTGTATTCACGAGTTCATATTCATGAGTGCATAATATTTACACATGAGTTCATCACAAGCTAGCAGCTGCCTACTGTATGCACCTTACCTATGTGTGTGTAAAGAATGCTGATATGAAAAACAACCAGTAGTCAATGTGAAAGCTGCCGATTGAATGGTTATCTTAGATACTCTATTGGGTTTATGTATTTGTAAATTTGACTCTGAAAGAATCAGTGCCTCACCAGCCACGAACCTCACCGCACGTCACTGATACATATATATATACACATATAGAGAGACTACCATGCTGTGAAAAAAAAACACACACACAGCCATTTATAGCATACTGTGTTTTTTGTTGCTCTGCTTCACCGTTCATTCTCTCTGCGAAAGGCTCTGCACTCGTCCTCATTCTGCCTGCGCCGTTTCACCGACACTTATGCAAACCACGTTTAACCCACTGACCTCACAGGCACGCTGAGCGTTAGTAACGGCGCTCACTGCGGCTCTCTTTCACAGTCTCGTTTAGAAACTCATTTTGATCGCTAAAGTGCTAAAGACTTGTACTCACCTTCACTTCGGATATCATATGTCCGAAACTAGTCAGAGGAATTCGCGTTTTCACCGGAGACGTCGGCATGTCGAAAAAAGTGACAGGCTAGCGGCACACAGGCAGAAATCAGCAGCAAGACTTCTTCTTATTCTGTGAAAGTGATAGCCTAAGTAGCACAGCAAGTCTTCTTCTTATTCTGTGAAAGTTATAAGTAGCAAAGCAGTCTGAAACGTTACCAAAAGCACTCGCGCTGTCACAAGGACACCCCAAAGCTCAGTCGTTGCACGTTACTGATGTATTTTTCCGGTCTCTGTGGAAACTGACACGTGAAAGGTCCAATCAGAGCACAGTAAGTGTCTAGGCTGACCAATGACGTGCCTCCTGTCGGGCGGGACCTGCAGTAGTTACACAAGGATATTTAAAGGGGCACCGCCACCAATGTCACATCAAATTCGCTTCTGCTGCGAATAGTTGATTTAGTGGTTTGCAAAGTAGAAATTAGTATTGAAGCTTCTACCGTTGTGTTGTATGAAGTCGCCTAAATCCCCGAAGTATAGTTGTGTGTTTTTTGCTGCAAACGTGAGGAATTGAGATATCTCTTACTGTAAACTGGGCTTCTGAACAGATTTAAAAAAAATAAATGAATAAGCCCATGGTGACTAGTTTATAAAAATGGGATTCACCTCGTGACAGAATGTAGACACTAGATGGCAGCAGAGGGTCAAGATTATAGTGTCCACTCCTACAGCCCAAACCACAGAATAACCGTTACATTTACATTTAGTCATTTAGCAGACGCTTTTATCCAAATCGACACACGCACACACACACACACACACACACACACACACACACATTTACATTTAGTCATTTAGCAGACGCTTTTATCCAAATCGACACACGCACACACACACACACACACACACACACACACACACACACACACACACACATTTACATTTAGCAGACGCTTTTATCCAAATCGACACACACACACACACACACACACACACACACACATTTACATTTAGTCATTTAGCAGACACTTTTATCCAAAGCGACGTACACACACACACACACACACACACACATTTACATTGAGTCATTTAGCAGACGCTTTTATCCAAAGCGACATACACACACACACACACACACCACACACACACACACACATTTACATTTAGTCATTTAGCAGACGCTTTTATCCAAAGTGACGTACACACACACACACACATTTACATTTAGTCATTTAGCAGAAGCTTTTATCCAAATCGATACACACACACACACACACACACACACACACACACACACACACACATTTACATTTACATTTAGTCATTTAGCAGACGCTTTTATCCAAAGCGACGTACAAGGGCATTACATCAGTCAGATTTAAGACGTGTCTGTGATCTAAAATACAAAATAAATAATCAGTCAGATCTAAGATGCAGTGATGGGCAAGCTACTTGATATGTGTAGTGAGCTAAGCTACGAGCTACTCTACAATAAATTCAGCTTCACTACACAGAAGCTACCACTCATAAAAATGTAGCAAGCTAAGTTACAAAAACCTGTCAAAAGTAGCTTGATAAATTAGTAGCTACTTTCAGTTAAACAAACTGCATGCCAAGTCAATGCAATGTTAGTGATCAACACAACTGTCAGTCAGATAAAGGCTAAAATATGTTTAGATTTATGTATTGAACAATAGCCCAATACACAAAAAACAAATGCATGAGTTTACATATTAACATCACATGAGTTTACAAATTAAACTTTGCTAAGAACTGTCTCCGACCTCTGTTTAGGAAAACAATCGTGACTACCACTACCATCATACAGCCTTGTGTGTGTGTGTGTGTGTCCGTGTTGCCAACTCCTCTGTGAGGAAACTAGCTCTCCCAAAAATCGCCAGAAGTCGTTAGATGACGCATGACGCACAATATGCAATTCTGAGAAGTAACATTTGTGCGCGAATACAAAGTTCTGATATTTTGCCCGCAAATACAAAGTTTTAATATTTTGCTGTTATCTAGTCAGACTGGCCGCGCAGCCGCTGTGTGAATGGAGATGAGACGATGACAGCCCTCGCTCAGCTCTCGTGAGATCGGTTGTAACGTGAACTGCAGAAAGGGATATGTGAGATGCTTTTTCAGTGCTTTGTCAACACAATAATCCACCAAATGACAAAAAACATCAGAAATGTCCAGGAGAAATTAGCTTTCGAGGACGCTACTGCGCTATCAATAAAAGAGCTTAGCTACTGAAAAGTTACTTGGTTTTGTAAATAGCGACGTTACAGTCAAGCTACTGGCAAATGTAGTTAAGCTAGTAGCGTCGCTATCAGTATATCAACCGAATAACCACTACATCACATGTTTAAGAACTGTGGCCAGGGTGTTGATGTCAATCAAACAGTCAAAGAGGGTTATTTCATTTTTACTACAAATTATTTTTGAATGTTAAGATTTGGGTCTGCTGTTGTGGTTGGCATAAGAAAAACTATGTTAAATGTAACGGTAAAAAAACATTGTTAAATGTAACAATAGAAAAACATTGTAAAATGTAACGGTACAAAAATAGACAGTTTAATCTGTTACTCCAGCCAACTTCCACAATCCCAAGTCTCTATCGGTCACAAGGAGTCCACTGGTCACTCTAGACAAGATGACATCACAATCCTGAGAGTCCACTGGTCACTCTAGACAAGATGACATCACAATCCTGAGATTCCACTGGTCACTCTAGACAAGATGACATCACAATCCTGAGAGTCCACTGGTCAATATCTAGAGAATGACATCACAACAAAGCCTTACTTTAGTGTGTGTGTGTAGTGTGTGTGTGTGTGTAGTGTTGGTCAGTAGTATTTAAAGCCTTACTTTAGTGTGTGTGTGTGTAGTGTGTGTGTGTGTGTGTGTGTGTGTAGTGTGTGTGTAGTGTGTGTGTAGTGTGTGTGTGTGTAGTGTGTGTGTAGTGTGTGTGTGTGTGTAGTGTGTGTGTAGTGTGTGTGTAGTGTGTGTGTGTAGTGTGTGTGTGTGTAGTGTGTGTGTAGTGTGTGTGTGTGTGTATTTAAAGCCTTACTTTAGCGTGTCCAGTCTGTAGTGGGGGTTGGTCAGTAGCTCTCCCAGCCACACCTCTCCTGCGTTAGCCTGGAGTAGAGCGAGTTCTCTCAGGTGCAGCGGGTTTGATCTGAGGGCCGCCACCAAACACACACACCCGGCCTCTCCGATGCCACACTCATTCAGTCTGCAGGAAGAGGAAGAAACACACACATACACATAAAACACACACACACACACACGTTAAACACACACACACACACGTTAAACACACACACACACACACACACACACATAAAACACACACACACACACACATAAAACACACACACACACACGTTAAACACACACACACACACACACACACACACACATGAAACACACACACACACACACATAAAACACACACACACACATAAAACACACACACACACACATAAAACACACACACACACACACACACATAAACACACACACACACACATAAAACACACACACACACACACACACACACACATAAAACACACACACACACATAAAACACACACACACACACGGTGAACACACAATTCTGTGAGCATCTAGACTCCAGATCTCCAGTTCACAGTGCAGTTCTTTAAGGAATTCTGTGAGCATCTAACCTCAAGGTCTCCAGTTCACAGTGCAGTTCTTTAAGGAATTCTGTGAGCATCTAACCTCAAGGTCTCCAGTTCACAGTGCAGTTCTTTAAGGAATTCTGTGAGCATCTAACCTCAAGGTCTCCAGTTCACAGTGCAGTTCTTTAAGGAATTCTGTGAGCATCTAACCTCAAGGTCTCCAGTTTGCAGTGCGGTTCTCTGAGGAACTGAGCGAGCGCTTTCACTCCGGCGTCTCCCGGGTCGTTGGCGCTCAGGTTGAGCTCTCTCAGGTGGGAGGGGTTTGATCTGAAGGCCACGCCCAATGCCACAAACCCCGCCTCTCCTATCCAGCAATTCCTCATCCTGTGGTAAACAGCAGTGAGCAAAAAAAACGGGAGGGTTCAGAGGAAGGCACAAGACATTTGATTGGTTAGTGATTGAATGAGATTGGTTAGGAGTTGACTATGATTGGTTAGGAGTTGACTATGATTGGTCAGGGATTGAATGGGATTGGTTAGGAGTTGACTATGATTGGTCAGGGATTGAATGGGATTGGTTAGGAGTTGACTATGATTGTTTAGCGAGTGACTGCGAGTGGTTAGAAGTTTAATAAATTGGTCATAGGGTGACTGTGATTGGTTAGAAGTTGAATATGGTTGATTAGATGTTGGCTGGGATTGGCCAGTGATTGAATATGATTGTTTGGATGTTGAATGGGATTGGATTGAGGGTAAATGGGTTTGGAGAGTAATGGTAATGTAGTATGCTATGCTAATGCTAATATGCTATGCTAATGCTAATATACTATGCTAATGCTAATATAGTATGCTATCCTAATGCTTATATAGTATGTAAATGCTCATGTAGTATGCTATGCTAATACGGTATGCTATGCTAATGCAGTATGTGCTATGCTAATGCTAATATAACTCCTGGTCCTGACCAGAGTTTCTCCAGTCTGCAGCGAGGGTCCTTGATGGCGGCGGCGAGGCCCAGGGCTCCTGCGTCACCGAGCTCATTGAAGTTCAGGGACAGCTTCCTGATCACAGAGGGGTGGGAGACCAGAGCAGCGCTTAGCGCAGAGAAGGCCTCTGCACCAATCACACAGTAGGACAGTCTGATCACGCACACACACATACACACACACACAAGAGCATGTATTACACAGTAGGACAGTCTGATCACGCACACACACACACACACACACACAAGAGCATGTATTACACATTAGGACAGTCTGATAACACACACACACAAACACACACACACACACACACAGTAAGAGAATGAACCCGATTGTGTTGAGTGAGTTCTCTAAGACAGAGCTGGAGAACAAACCTGCAGTGTTAGGCTACTTTGAAAGCATTGCTATGCAGTGTTAGGCTACTATGAAAGCATTGCTAAGCAGTGTTAGGCTACTATGAAAGCATTGCTAAGTATGTTACAAGCTGATCAAATTCACAATGTACAAGTAATATATAAAAATATATACTACAAAATGCCACTTAATTAGTTTAATGTAAAAGTGCCTACTTATTCACAGTGTGCATAGTGGGGTATTTCAAGAAAGAATTGGAACTGTGAGTCAGTAGTTAACTAGACAACAAATGGCAAAAAAGTAGTTTAACTACTGCAATCACTATGCAAATAGGAATGTAGTTGAACTACTAGTTTAATTAAATAAATAAATAAATCACTACTCCCCGACACTGCTAACACGATCATTTTGAGATTGCAAAACAGGTTCTATAAGAGAACTAACTGGATTATGTTCTGATTGCATAGAGGGTTCTATAAGATAACTAACTGGATTATGTTCTGATTGCATAGAAGGTTCTATAAGAGAACTAACTTGAGATTGCAGAGAGGGTTCTATAAGAGAACTAACTGGATTATGTTCTGATTGCATAGAGGGTTCTATAAGAGAACTAACTTGAGATTGCAGAGAGGGTTCTATAAGAGAACTAACTTGATTATGTTCTGATTGCATAGAGGGTTCTATAAGATAACTAACTGGATTATGTTCTGATTGCATAGAGGGTTCTATAAGAGAACTAACTTGATTATGTTCTGATTGCATAGAGGGTTCTATAAGAGAACTAACTGGATTATGTTCTGATTGCAGAGAGGGTTCTATAAGAGAACTAACTTGATTATGTTCTGATTGCATAGAGGGTTCTATAAGAGAACTAACTGGATTATGTTCTGATTGCAGAGAGGGTTCTATAAGAGAACTAACTGAGGGTTCTATAAGAGAACTAACTGGATTATGTTCTGATTGCATAGAGGGTTCTATAAGAGAACTAACTGGATTATGTTGAGATTGCAGAGAGGGTTCTATTAGAGAACTAACTGAGGGTTCTATAAGAGAACTAACTGGATTATGTTGAGATTGCAGAGCGGGTTCTATAAGAGAACTAACTGAGGGTTCTATAAGAGAACTAACTTGATGATGTTGAGATTGCAGAGCGGGTTCTCCAGCAGCGCTGACATCTGCAGGACTCCGCCCCTCCCAGGCTGGTTTCCTGCGAGGTTTATCTCTCTGAGGTGGGAGGGGTTTGAGGTGAAAGCGGAGAACAGCGCCCCCACACCTTCCTCTCTGGCACTGCAGAAGACTAAGCTGTGGCGGGGCAGACACAACAGTCAGACAGTGCCAGTCTAACTCACTCTAGTGTCTCTATATAAACACAGGGCTAACTCACTCTACTCTCTATATAACCCACCCTTGTCTCTCTGTAGCGAAGGGAGAGCGTGGTCACCCCACCCGGACTCGAACCCCGGGTCTACAGGGTGCCAAAGATGCGCTCTGACCGCCACACCAAAGAGCCCGGCTCAATGGCATGGCAGCCAGAGCACATATTCACCTGTAGGGACGATCACATCGTCACACTGCCCTCACCTTCGGGAAGCGCACACAGACATCCCTCACGCATACACCAATCATGCTTCTCCCATCCAGAGCACCCCACACACAAGTGCTTCACCCAACCATGGGGTCCTTCACACGGTGCTTCACCCAACCATGGGGTCCTTCACACAGGGTCAACATTCCTGGGGGTCCCTCACACAATGTCGTCTTTTAGTGAAGGCACAAAGACAGCAGGGAGACCAGGCTGTGTAGTTGGTAAATTTATTTTACCTCCTCCATGTGCATAATCCACAATGAAAAATATGTAAACAAAATTACTGATATAAATGAAAACAAAAAGATATTTAGAAATGGTATTTGTACAATCAATAGTACAAAGTTGTATACCAGTTCCCTATACTGAGGCAGTGCGCAAACATCAGCCTCACACTTCTGGAATCCTTACAGCGGCGCATTAACTAGCTCACCAACAAACTCTT
>NC_045177.1:1202617-1210117 GCF_900700415.2 Clupea harengus
CTTCCTCCTCCATCTTTTCTTCCTTCCTCCCTCCATCCTTTAGCTGTCCATCCATCCCTCCATCTTTTCCTCCCTCCATCTTTTCCTCCCTCCATCCCTCCCTCCATCCCTTCCTCCCTCCATCCATCCATCCATCCCTCCATCCCTTTCTCCCTCCATCCCTTCCTCCCTCCATCTTTTCCTCCCTCCATCCCTCCCTCCATCCTTTCCTCCCTCCATCCCTTTCTCCCTCCATCCTTCCTCCCTCCATCTTTTCCTCCCTCCATCCCTCCCTCCATCCTTTCCTCCCTCCATCCTTTCCTCCCTCCATCCTTTCCTCCCTCCATCCCTTCCTCCTCCATCTTTTCCTCCCTCCATCCCTCCTCCATCCTTTCCTCCCTCCATCCCTTTCTCCCTCCATCCCTTCCTCCTCCATCTTTTCCCCCTCCATCCCTCCCTCCATCCTTTCCTCCCTCCATCCTTTCCTCCCTCCATCCCTCCCTCCATCCTTTCCTCCCTCCATCCTTTCCTCCCTCCATCCTTTCCTCCCTCCATCCTTTCCTCCCTCCATCTTTTCCTCCTCCATCCCTCCCTCCATCCTTCTCCCTCCATCCTTTCCTCCCTCCATCCCTCCCTCCATCCTTTCCTCCCTCCATCCCTTCCTCCCTCCATCTTTTCCTCCCTCCATCCCTCCCTCCATCCTTTCCTCCCTCCATCCCTTTCTCCCTCCATCCCTTCCTCCCTCCATCTTTTCCTCCCTCCATCCCTCCCTCCATCCTTTCCTCCCTCCATCCTTTCCTCCCTCCATCCCTCCCTCCATCCCTTCCTCCCTCCATCTTTTCCTCCCTCCATCCCTTCCTCCCTTCCTCCATCCATGAGATCTGATGTGTGTGAGATCTGATGTGTGTGTGTATGAGATCTGATGTGTGTGAGATCTGATGTGTGTGTGTATTAGATCTGATGTGTGTGAGATCTGATGTGTGTGTGTATTAGATCTGATGTGTGTGTGTGTGTTCTCCATGAGATCTGATGTGTGTCTGTATGAGATCTGATGTGTGTGAGATCTGATGTGTGTGTGTGTGTGTGTGTGTGTGTGAGATCTGATGTGTGTGTGTGTGTGATCTGATGTGTGTGTGTGTGAGATCTGATGTGTGTGTGTGTGAGATCTGATGTGTGTGTGTGTGTGTGTGTGTGTGTGTGTGTGAGATCTGATGTGTGTGTGAGATCTGATGTGTGTGTGTGTGTGTGTGTGTGTGTGTGTGATCTGATGTGTGTGTGTGTGTGATCTGATGTGTGTGTGTGTGTGTGTGTGTGTGTGTGTGTGTGTGATCTGATGTGTGTGTGTGTGTGTGTTCTGATGTGTGTGTGTGTGTGTGTGTGTATGAGATCTGATGTGTGTGTGTGTGTGTGTGTGTGTGTGTGTGTGTGTGTGTGTGATCTGATGTGTGTGTCTGATGTGTGTGAGATCTGATGTGTGTGTGTGTGTGTGTGTGTGAGATCTGATGTGTGTGTGTGTGTGATCTGATGTGTGTGTGTGTGAGATCTGATGTGTGTGTGTGTGAGATCTGATGTGTGTGTGTGTGTGTGTGTGTGTGTGTGTGATCTGATGTGTGTGTGTGTGTGATCTGATGTGTGTGTGTGTGTGTGTGTGTGTGTGTGTGTGTGATCTGATGTGTGTGTGTGTGTGTGTTCTGATGTGTGTGTGTTGTGGTGTGTATGAGATCTGATGTGTGTGTGTGTGTGTGTGTGTGTGATCTGATGTGTTGTGTGTGTGTGTGTGTGTGTGATCTGATGTGTGTGTGTGTGAGATCTGATGTGTGTGTGTGTGTGTGTGTGTGTGTGATCTGATGTGTGTGTGTGATCTGATGTGTGTGTGTGTGTGTGATCTGATGTGTGTGAGATCTGATGTGTGTGTGTGTGTGTGTGTGTGTGTGTGTGAGATCTGATGTGTGTGTGTGTGTGATCTGATGTGGTGTGTGTGTGAGATCTGATGTGTGTGTGTGTGAGATCTGATGTGTGTGTGTGTGTGTGTGTGTGTGAGATCTGATGTGTGTGTGTGTGAGATCTGATGTGTGTGTGTGTGTGTGTGTGTGTGTGTGTGTGTGAGATCTGATGTGTGTGTGTGTATTAGATCTGATGTGTGTGTGTGTGTGTGTGTGAGATCTGATGTGTGTGTGTGTGTGTGAGATCTGATGTGTGTGTGTGTGTGTATGTGAGATCTGATCTGATGTGTGTGTGTGTGTGTGTGTGTGTGTGTGTGTGTGTGTGTGTTCTATATGAGATCTGATGTGTGTGTGTGTGTGTGTTCTGCAGGTGCTCCAGATGGGTTTTAACCGGATGCGGAACCTGACGGAGGCGATGCTGCGGGGCCTGGGCAAGCTCCAGTACCTCTACCTGCAGGCCAACCTCATCGAGTCGGTCAGCGCCAACGCCTTCTGGGAGTGCCAGGACCTGGAGAACGTGGACCTGTCCATGAACCGCCTCGCGGCGCTGGACGGCGCCACCTTCGCCAGCCTGCCCAAGCTCACCACCTGCGAGCTCTACGCCAACCCGTTCGGCTGCACGTGCGAGCTCCTGGGCTTCCTGCGTTGGCTCGCCAGCTTCCCCAACCGCACGCGCGAGCGCATGACCTGCGACTCCCCGCCCGGCTTCCAGGGCTACAGCCTGCTCAGCCAGAACCCGCGCCTGCCCGCCTACCGCAACGCCCTGCACGCCCTCAAGACCGTCTGCACCGACGACGACGACCACCCGCGCGGAGGAGGAGGCGGAGGAGGAGGAGGAGGAGGGCCCACCACCTACCTGTTTGGAGCCGCGGAGGTCGGGGGCGGCGGGACTCCCGGCGGAGGCGGCGGCCGCTCGCGATGCGGCGTGCTGGAGGAGTGCGCCTCGGGGTCCCCGCCCACCCCAGAGGAGCCAATCAGCACGAGCCGCGTGCACCTGGGGGCGGGTCCGGTCTCGGGGTCCCGCCCCGTGATCCGTCTGAAGGACCTGAGCACCACCCTGCAGGGCCACACGGCGGTGGTGTCGGTGCACATCCCCGACCCGTTCCGCAAGATGTACGTGCTGGTGCAGTACAACAACAGCTTCTACACGGACATCCAGCCGCTCAAGCTGCCGCGCGAGGAGCTGGAGCTGTCGCGCCTGCGGCCGCACACGGAGTACACCTACTGCGTGGTGTCGGTGCGCAACGCCCTGCGCTTCAACGAGACGTGCCTGGCCATCCCCACGGGGCCGCGGGCCGTGCGCGAGCGGCCGCCCGGCGAGTCGAGGGCCACGCACTACATCATGACGCTGCTGGGCACGCTCTTCGGCATGCTGCTGGCGCTCGGCGCCGCCTGGCACTGCGTGAGGAAGAGGCGGAGGGACGAGGAGCGCAGCCGCAAGCTGAGCCAGATGAAGAGGAGCCTGATGGAGCTGAGGTACGGCGGCGGGGGGCAGGTCGAGGGCGGCGGGGGCGGGGGCGGGGGAGAGGGGGGTCGCTGCACAGGATGCCACCCATGGAGGCGTATCAGCTGCAGCTGCAGGAGGTGGAGGACACCCCCGCCAGGAGCTCTGGCGCCCCCAAGGGGAACTACATGGAGGTGCGGCGGGAGGAGCCCATCCCGGCCTCTCAGCTGCGCGACCCGGACGACCAGGAGCGTGGGGACCGCAACATGGACCGCGACTCCGCGGACGACGCCGCGCAGGGTTCCGTGGCCGAGATCTCCACCATCGCCAAGGAGGTGGACAAGGTCAACCAGATCATCACCAACTGCATCGACGCGCTCAAGTCCGAATCCACGTCCTTCGCGGGGGCGCCGCCGCCCGGGGTCGTCTCCATGGCGACCGGCGGTGACCCCCAGCTGGTGATGTCGTCGTCGGCGGAGCGACGCTGCTCGCCGTCCTCCCTCGGCGGCGGCCGAGGCGGAAGCTTCCTGTCTCCCGCCTACAAGGGGCGTGGCTCCGGCTCCCGGCCCGCCCTCCAGCGTCACCACAGCGTGGAGGCTCCGCCCATCAAGCGAGGCTCCGCCTCCTCCGGCGGGTCCCTGCGCTCGCCCCGCTCCCTGCGCTCCGTCTCCACGGTGACCCCCGCCGCCGTCATCCTGCGCGCCGAGGCCGAGCGAGCCGCCGCCCGCCAGCAGCAGCATCAGAGCGAGCACCACCGCCACTCCTACCCCCCCCACTCGCCCCCCCTGGGCACCCCCCGTGGAGGCCCCCAGATGCCCCTGGACCCCTCCCAGCGCCGCCCGCCCCTGCTGGAGCCCCTGGCCCTGGCCCGGCAGCGGGAGCTGTCCTACACGCAGCTGTCCCCCGAGGACTACCAGGAGTACCAGGACTACCCAGAGGGGGGCAGCAGCGAGGCCTCCAGCCCCGAGATGTCCTGCGGCGGGGGGGCTCTGGGCCTCTGGGAGCGCTTCCGCTTCCACCGCAAGCGCCCGCGTCACCAGGGAGACGAGTACCTGGCCGCGGGCCACGCGCTCCGACGCAAGGTGCAGTTCGCCCGCGACGAGGACCTGCACGACATCCTGGACTACTGGAAGGGTGTGTCCGCCCAGCAGAAGACCTGAAGACACACACACACACACACAGTTATAAACACATGTACATATAAACACATACACATATCATAAACATATACACAACACACACACACAAAAGCACACAAGTAAACAAACACACACGCATTCATGCACACACACACACACACACACACAAAAGCACACAGGCAAACAAACACACACGCGCATTCATGCACATGCACATGCACACACACACACACACACACACACACACACACACACACACACACACACACACACACACACACACACACATCTATGTTTATCATGCTTGCTTGATAGCACTCAGAGGAGTGAGAAGACTGTCTTTACATGACCTGTTCTGTTTTGAAATATATATCTCCAACTCTGAGCGAACTCTGAGCGACCTCTGACCTTTCCATAAAGGATCACAAACACTGGCAGCGCTCTGTTCACCGCTCACAGACAGGACTGCAGGAAGCGTTAGTCAGGTAGTTCTCCTCTGGAACCTAGACTAGGTGAACCTCACGTTGCGGTCTCTACCAGATATCCAGACGGAAAGCAGGTCATAGGACTGGTGACCTTTGAACTCTTTGAACTCTTGAACTCTGAACTTTGAGACTGGAATCCTCCTTGTTTTTATTCTGTTAGTATTCCGGAGCGTATTAGAGATACCTTATTCTTACTACTGCTACTCCTCATTATCATTACCGTTGCTATGGTTACTATTTAACATTATTATGGTTATTATTCATCGTTATTATAAGTATTATCATTGCTTACGATAGGCAAGACTGTGGCTGATGGCCCCCATACGGCCCCGATACGGCACCATTAGGCCCTGATACGGCCCTGACACGCACACACACACACACACACTTCTTTCTTTCTCTCTCTCTCTCTCTCTGTCTGTCTCACACACACACACACACACACACACACCACGCCCACACCCAAACACTTCTCTCTTTCTCTCTCTCACATACATACACACACACACACACACACACACACACACACACACACACACACACAATCCCATGTCTACAGACCGGATGATGATGAATGTATTTTTATGTAACATCTGTCAACAGGCAGCTCTCTCTCTCCCCCTCTCACCATCCACAGAGAGACCAGACCACTGTAACCCAGACCAGGCCAAACCAGACCCCTCTAATCCAGACCACTGTAACCCAGACCAGGCCAAACCAGACCCCTCTAATCCAGACCAGGCCGAACCAGACCCCTCTAAACCAGACCAGACCAGGCCACTCTAATCCAGACCAGGCCACTCTAATCCAGACCAGGCCAGGCCACTCTAATCCAGACCAGGCCACTCTAATCCAGACCAGGCCAAACCAGGCCCGAACCAGACCCCTCTAATCCAGGCCACTCTAATCCAGACCAAACCAGACCCCTCTAATCCAGGCCACTCTAATCCAGACCAGATCACTCTAATCCAGACCCCTCTAATCCAGACCAAACCAGACCGCTCTAATCCAGACCCCACCAGACCACAATAACCCAGATCAGACCTCAAGAACCCAGATGAAATCCCTCTAAGTATTTTGAATCAGCTGGATGGTTCCTTGGTTCTCTGGACCGTGAATCTTGGGCTGTTACACACACAAAGAGACACACACACAAACTCACACACACACGGACCGTGAATCTTGGGCTGTTACACACACACACAGAGACACACACACACATGGACCGTGAATCTTGGGCTATTTGGGATCATTTGGACTTTGTTTCTGTTTTAAAGTCTGCTTTGTTCTTTAGTGGCTGTGCCCTACTGTGTGTGAGTATGTGTCTGTGTAGGAGTATGTATGTGTGTGTGTGTGTGTGTGTGTGAATGTGTGTGTGTGTGTGTGTGTGTGCGCGTTATAATGCCCCCCTTGAGGCAGAAGTTCTGAAAACTGTAGCACTCTCCTGCGTCTCCATGGAAACAAACAGGAAATGGTTGTATGGACACACACATACACCCTAAACACACCTCCACTTGAGGTGTGTTTAGGGTGTATGTGTGTGTGTGTGTGTGTGTGTGTGCCTCTGTGTATGTGTGTATGGTCATGACCAGTGTAAATAGTCTGTTAATAAAGGGCTGTGCGTAGCCGAAGCAGGTGTGTGTGTGTGTGTGTGTGTGTGTGTGTGTGTGTGTGTATGTGTGTGTGTGCGTGCGTGCCTGTGTGCGTGCGTGCGTGCGTGCGTGTGTGTGTGGTTTGTGTGTATGTGTGTGTGTGTGTGTGTGTGTGTGTGTGTGTCTGTGTGTGTGTGTCTGTGTGCGCGTGCGCGTGTCTGTGTGTGCGTGTGCGTGTGCGTGTGCGTGTGCGTGTGCGTGCGCGTGCGCGTGCGCGTGTGTGTGTGTGTGTGTGTGTGCGCGCGCGCGCTCCAGGGACTGCTGGTTACCTAAGGGCTTTTTGAAGCCAGTGGAGAAATATAAACATGAGCACAATAATAAAGCTGTTTGATTTCCTAATGATCTTCAGTGTGTGTGTGTCTCTAATCATTGCGTGTGTGTGTGTGTGTGTGTGTGTGTGTGTATGTGTGTGTGTGTGTGTGTGTGTGTGTGTTAAGGCCTAGGGTTGCCGAAAAACAATAAGGGAGGCAGAGGCAAGCGAATTGCGGTCAAACAACGGTATTTATTAATGAACTTGAATGAACTAGTTCTCCAAAAGGACCGTGGAACAGTCAATCGGGTAGTTCAGAGAGCCTGTCGACAGGTCACGGAAGCAGCTCCTATAAAGGCCACGGGTGCATCTGCGTGTGTGTGTGTGTGTGTGTGTGTGTGTGCACCTGCGCACCGGTGTAGCTCCTCAGCCGATCAAGAGCGGCCCCGCCCACAAGCACACCTGAATCTGAGCGCTGGGGAGCAGACAATCAGACAGATAACAGAAAAGGCCCAGTGGGCGTCACAATGTGTGTGTGTGTGTGTGTGTGTGTTTAATAAAGCAGTTTATAAAACAATTGGGTTCTATCAAATTATTTAGCTGTTTCT
>NC_045177.1:1225117-1227988 GCF_900700415.2 Clupea harengus
ACACACACACACACACACACTCAGACACAGTCCATCTCTCTTGCTCACAGATGATCTGATTAGCATGGCTCTTTGAAGCTCCAGGCTGCACACATCACATAATATCACAGATAATATCACAGACACACACTCAGACACACACACACACACACACACACACACACACACACACACACACACACACACACAGAAAAGAGAGACAGACAGAAAGGGAGGGCTTTCATGTGAATAGAAGCCTCTTCTGAAACAGCAGACATGAAAAATACTAGAGATGCACACACACACACACACACACACACACACACACAGCAAACACACATACTCAAACCATCAAACACACACTAACACACACAGACTCAAACCAGGAAACACGCACACACACACAGACACACACTGAAACCATCAAACACACACTAACACACACACACTCAAACCAGGAAACACGCACACACACACACAGACACACAGACACACTCTCAAAAAAGCAAACACGCACACTCAAACCATCAAACACACATGATAGAATTAATTTCGAAACACTGTTCATGATTTAAGAATATATTAATCAAGTGCCCTGTATTAATAATGACCTAGTATGAATCATGTGCTTATGTAAGCAGGAACAAGGCTTTTCTGTGTTTCTGTGTGTGTGTAACTTAGATTATTAGGTGTGTTTCTGTGTGTGTGTTTGTGTGATTATTAGGTGCTGACACCATTAGTCTGCATATGTGTGGGTATGCTCAGAGGTGATAAGAAGGGTCGAACTGTGCTTGTTTTGACCCCGTGTAAAACTGACGTCCTTGCATTTGATAAGCGCAGTTGGGAAAAAGGACTTTTAGTCGAGCGTGAGGAGAAATTTACAACACACGCAAATTACAACACACACACACACACACTCAAACCAGCAAACACGCACACAGACACACACATTCACTTAAAGCAGCAAACACACACTAGCACACATTTCTAAAATACAACGTGTGTGTGTGTGTGTGTGTGTGCGTGCGTGTGTGTGTAACTTAAAGAGAAGAGTGTCGTCCATCTGTTCTGCGTAGACAGACGTGAGTCGGTGTGTGTGTGTGTGTGTGTGTACCTTAAAGAGAAGCGTGTCGTCCATCTGTTCTGCGTAGACGGACGTGAGTCGGTGTGTGTGTGTGTGTGTGTGTGTGTGTGTGTGTGTACCTTAAAGAGAAGAGTGTCGTCCATGTGTTCTGCGTAGACGGACGTGAGTCGGTACTGGTTCTCTGTGGTGATGTCGATCTGGTACCCGGTCAGAACGTAGCAGGCGGTCCGGAACTCCTGGATCTTGCGCTGGAACACCTCTTTCAGCCGCTGGTTCTTAAGTTCTGCACTCTCCACAGCTTTACGCAGATCTGCACGGAACACACACACACACGCACACACACACACACACACACACACACACAGCCCAAACACAGAGTCAGAAACAAACATGCAAACTGAGCTATTAACACACACACACACACTCATACATACACGCACACACAAACACTCATACACACACAGAGTCAGACACAAACATACAAACTGAACTTATTAACGCACGCACACACACACACACACACACACACACACACGGAGTAACTAGTTATTTTCTAGTCCTCCAAACGGCCATGTTTGCTGATCCCATTAAAACACTGAGACACACACACAAGGAGTAACTTCTTCTTCACCTTGTCAACGAGAGAGAGAGAGAGTGTGTTGAATAATGACTAGAGAGAGAGAGAGAGAGAGAGATAGAGAGAAATAAAGAGAGAGAGAGAAAAATAGAGAGGGACAGAGAGAGAGTGTGTTGAATAATGACTAGAGAGAGAGAGAAAGAGAGAGAGTGAGAGAGAAATATAGAGAGAGTGATTCAGAGACAGAGTAAGTGTTGAATAATGACTAGACTAGAGAGAGAGTCTGTGTGTGTGTGTGTGTGTGTTGAATAATGACTTTCATTATTCTGAAATCAATTTGTTGTAATTATTCAAACATAACGACTCAATTTTATAAATGTAGATCTCATCCCCTGTGAGTTTGTGTGTGTGTGAGTGTGTGTGTGTGTGTGCGAGTTAACTCAGACAGAATGTGAAGAGAATATTCAAACAAATGAATGTTTCATGAATTGCAGGGATTCTAAATGTTTAATACACATCATGATCGAACTACTGCAGTGAGGAGTGTGTCTAACATCTGAACAATTAAAATGTTCACAAGACACACACGCGCACGCGCACACACACACACACACACACACACACACACACGCTAGAATAGACTTTGTGTTTGTGTTAATGGATTCATCAGATTGTGATTAAGACCACAGCTTATGATTAATAAAGACACTCACTCTCACTCTCACACACACACACTAGAGTTGATTAATAAAGACACACACACACACACACACACACACTAGAGTTGATTAATAAAGGCAATTATTCATACAATTCCACTAGGTTTACAAATGTAGCTGGCAACTGTACCTAAGTGTGTGTGTGTGTATAAACATTAATTATTCGTTCAACACAACAAACACACATCTATAAACACAAACACACATCTATAAACACAAACACACATCTATAAACACACACACAGACAAACACACACACCCTTCCAGAAAGAGTAAATTGAACGTGACTGTGCATGTGATCGATTCAAACCCATTTGCTCCGTCACATCCCATTCTACACACACACACACACACACACACACACACACACACACACACACAGACAAACACACACACCCTTCCAGAAAGAGTAAATTGAACGTGACTGTGCATGTGATCGATTCAAACCCATTTGCTCCGTCACATCCCATTCTACACACCACACACACACACACACACACACACACACACAC
>NC_045177.1:1228488-1230988 GCF_900700415.2 Clupea harengus
TCTCTCTATCTCTCTGTGTGTGTGTGTGTGTGTGTGTGTGTGTGTGTGTGAGAGAGAGAGATCAGACTATAACGGGATCTGCTTCTGCTGCAGCCCCAGATCCCGTGTCAGCTCTTCTCACA
This sequence comes from Clupea harengus, assembly GCF_900700415.2. NCBI lineage: Eukaryota > Metazoa > Chordata > Actinopteri > Clupeiformes > Clupeidae > Clupea > Clupea harengus. Next base: position 1,228,611 of record NC_045177.1, read on the forward strand.
CACACACACACACACACACACACACACACACACACACACACACACACACACAGACACACACACACACACACACACACACACAGAGAGAAGTCCTACAGGTTTAGCTTCGAATGGGGTACTTTGAGGTGAAACAGGTTCACTTATTAAACTATAAACAGGACAGACACATTCATACGGATTGTCGCTGTGTGTGAGTGTGTGTGCGTGTTTGTGTGCGCGTGTTTGCCCGTGCGAGTGTGCACTGGGTTAATGTAGCTTCAGAGTAAGAGCAGCTCAAAATAGCACAGATGTTTTTGTGCGCCGCGCTGACAAACTGACGCTCATCTGGTTAATGGCGCGGGCCGTAGTGCCGCGCGCGTCACGGGGACTCCGTCTGGGACTGCGCGTGCAAACACACCGACGCAGCAAAACAACTTAACAACTGCAGCTTAAATCCCGGTGGGTCAACGGTGAACACACGAAACGGAAGATTCCGTTCTGTTCCAAAAAAATAGGCTATTATCCAGAGAGCGAGAGAGAGAGAGAGGGAAAGAGAGAGAAAGAGAGAAAGAGAGAGAGAGAGAGAAAGAGAGAGAGAGAGAATGAACGTGTGTACGCTTATGAGAATGAGTTGCTCAGGTGTCTCGCCGTTGCTTGGTGATAGAACAAGCAGTGACTGCGCTCACGGGAAACTGGTGCGTGCAGAGGCTAAAAGTTAGTGCTCTCTGGGCCGAACGTAGAAGAGAGGAAACACACACACACACACACACACACACACACACACACATAGGGAGCTGTGCACGGGTGGCATAGTTCACCTGTCATCGCGTGCGGGATAACGGTGATGAGCAGGCGCTGGTTCCGCATCTTCACTCCCATATCAGGGTCCTGCATAGCGATAATCACCCTCTCCATCTGTGCACACACACACACACACACACACACACACACACAGAGAAAGTGTGTGAGAGAGAGAGACAGAGAGAGAGAGAGAGAAAGATTGGGATCAAAAGTCCAAATAGCCTCTAATTCTCTTTCTCGTGTTTGTTCGAAAACAAGAGGTGACCCAAGCTACGGAAGTCCAAGTTTCACATGATTAAGTTGAAATTCCAACGGTATAAATTCATAACGAAGTTACTAAATAATGTATGCCGATGAGGCAAAACACGATCTTCTCCCTGGTTAGGATGCGGAAGAGAAAACGCGTTCTAGATTCTGTTAGTCTCAACATCCCACACACTTAGTTCGGAAACTTACCTTGGAAAAGCAGTGCATTTGTTCCCTCGCGTTCACCGTTTGACTGAACGTATCGATTGTCATGTCGACGACTTCGCGCACGGGTCCTCGGTCTGAACGGGTCTGCTGGCTGCCAAGTTAATCACGGAAACAAGCTGCGCGCCGGAGGGAGCGCGAACGGGAGGCACGGGGCGGCCACAGCATCAGCACCACTGCTCGCTCGCGGGAGAGCTGAACACCGCCCTTTAGTGGTGAGACCGGACAAGGACAAGGACCGACCGCGTAGTATTGGTCTCGAGTGTATTTGTGTGTTATTTTGTTTTTCGCGCATTACGAGACGCACCGTGCAGTGGCCTAAAAATGTGAGGATCATCCTATCAATTTAGGCTGTTGGTACTCTGGTTGGGGAGGGGGTAAAAGGGGGGCAGCTGTTGACAATAAATAACCAAAATAATAAATAAATAGCCTATTTAAAAATATATATATAACTAATATAAATAAATAATAGCCTAAACATCACTGCTGACTGTTGATGACAAAAATAATTAGGTCCCCATCGGAGTTGGCACTCAACCGCAGAATCGGGACATGAGTGTGTGTGTTTATGTCACCCGCAGACTCAACAAAAATAAGTTCTGCAGTGATTGAGGGGGTTACTGGATGTGCTGATGACGGTATTTCTAAATTTAGCTCAGCATCAGTCAAAATAAAAACATATTTTTTTGTCAAACAAATCACCAATCTGCCCTAAATTAACTCAGTTGTTGCGTTTGACTGGTAGTCTGCTGGTCTGCTGCTCTGCTTGTAGCCTATGCCTGAGGCGCTATCGCTCAACGCTAAACGCAAAGCATGGGAGGAGATGTCCCTCTCGAGTCACCGTACAGAGCTTGTCAGTAAACTTTTCTCGGGTCCATTGTGTAGTAAGCTAGCACTGGGTAGCTAGCTAGCTAGCTAACCATACCAGCCGCTTTTTTGCATAACATTTTGAAACACAAAATGGAGTATTCGTGTTTGATACGCTGAGGTATGGTAGACACGTCTGGTTTTACGTGGTTCTCCTAAACGAATGGTCTTAACATTGCACTTGACCATTCGAGGTGATCCGCTACTTGACTAGCTAACATAGCATAGCTGGGTGCATGCTATTAGCGTAGGTAACGTTA
>NC_045177.1:1235988-1240988 GCF_900700415.2 Clupea harengus
CACACACACACACACACACACACACACACACACACACAAATATACAGTCTCATGCACACACACACACACACACACACACACACACAAATATACATAGTCTCATGCACACACACACACACACACACATTGTTTGTTGAGGACATAAATGTGTAGTTTGATGTGTTTACTTTTAATGTTTACCTGTTTGCTATTGTGATGTTTGTTTGTTTGTTTGTTTGTTTACAGTTTGATGCAGCTGGTGATGTCAGGCCCGTTCCAGCCCCCCCTGTACCCCCACATCCACGCGCCCCGCCCCACGGGTCTGCCCCCCCTGCCCCCCCACACCAGCCCCCTGTCCCCGCACATCCACTCCGCCCTGTCGCCTCACGCACACACACACACACACGCACACGCTCACGCCGCGCTCTCGCCTCACAACACACACACACACGCCGTCATCTCACCACACGCCTTCCACCCAGCCATGGGATTTCCTTATCGGCCCATACGCTAAACACACACACACACACACACACACACCGCGCACACAGACACGCACACCACACACACACACACGCACACCACACACACACCACGCCTTCCACCCAGCCATGGGATTTCCTTACCGGCCCACTTTCCTTACCGACACTGAAAACACACACACACACAAAATGCATGTATGTACAAACTCATACACCTATCATCACATACACTTAAGTACAACTACAAGTACTCATTCGCAGCTAGACACGCTAACACACACACACACACACACACACACACACACACACTAATACTGACTCACACACAGACAGACAAGTGCCGACACATGAAAACACACACACACACACACGTTATCTATCTCTTACACACACACACACACACACACACTAATTCTGACTCACACACAGACAAGTACCCACACATGAAAACACACACACGTTCTCTATCTCTCTATCTCTTACACACTCACACACACACACACACACACACACACACACACACACACACACACACAACCATACGCATGCATGAAAACGTCCTGTGTTCTGGGCATGAAGAGGTGTGTTGTCCAAGAAGAAATATGCATGGTACTGCTGGTCACTGAATGTGTTTGCGTGTAACTGTGTGTGTTTGTATAATTGTGTGTGTGTGTGAGTGTGTAACTGTTTGTGTTTGTATAAATGTGTGTGTGTGTGTGTGTGTGTGTGTGTGTGAGGGTGAGGGTGTAACTGTGAACACAGTTACACCCTCACACACACACACACACACACACACACACACATTTATACAAACACAAACAGTTACACACTCACACACACACACAATTATACAAACACACACAGTTACACGCAAACACATTCAGTGACCAGCAGTACCATGCATATTTCTTCTTGGACAACACACCTCTTCATGTGTGTTTGTATAATTGTGTGTGTGAGTGTGTAACTGTGAGCGTGTAACTGTGTGTGTTTGTATAATTGTGTGTTTGTGTGTGTGTGTGTGTAACTGTGTGTGTAACTGTGTGTGTGACAGAGGGTGCATGTTCCCAAACTGGACTGAAGGTTATTTAGCATTTACACTCATTATATGTGTGTGTGTGTGTGTGTGTGTGTGTGTGTGTGTGTGTGTGTTTGTGTGTATGAGTGTGTGTGTTTTACACTCACTATGGGGATACTCTTCCTGCTGCACAGGAACTACATCACAGAGTGCCAGTTAAAGACACCACTGAGCTCACCAGAGTGGTGACCTGGTGAAAAGCACCATGGGGGATGTAGTCCTGATCTAAAGGTTATTTAGCATTTACACTCACTATGTGGATCCTCTTCCTGCTGCACAGGAACTACATCACTGAGCTTACCAGAGTGGTGACTGGTGAAAAGCACCATGGGTGATGTAGTCCTGAGCATCTGCCTGTGGAGGTGCCAGAGTGGTGACGGGTGAAATGCACCCTGGGTGATGTAGTCCTGAGCATCTGCCTGTGGAGGTGCCAGTTAATGTTCTCTCTCTTTCTAGCCCCCTTGATGTGTTCTTTTTCTATCCTTTCAATGTTATATTTCTATTGCAAAGGATTATGGGAAATGGTGCAGCTATAGAACCGGGAAGTTAAGTTGTGGGTGGGGTGTAACATGTGTCAGCCAATGGGAGGAGAGGTTTAGCATGTGTCAGCCAATGGGGGAGGAGAGGTTTAGCACGTGTCAGCCAATAGGAGAAGAGGTGCTGTGCTGATTGACAGGCAGGTTAAGGGTTTCTGTGTATCTTTCTTTTTCACTTTGGATGATGACCATAAAGTCCAGATTAAATTGTTTCTTCTGTTTTTAAAGATTTGCGTCTATGACTGTGTTTATACACACACACACACGTCTATGACTGCGTTTATACACACACACACACGTCTATGATGATGATGTGTTTGTTTATGCTCTTCTATGTGTGTTATATATGGTACACACACACGTCTATGACTGTGTTTATGCACACACACACACACACGTCTATGGCTGTGTTTGTTTATCCCCTTCTATGTGTGTTATATATTGTACACACACACACGTCTATGACTGTGTTTATACACACACACACACACACACACACACGTCTATGACTGTGTGTGTTTATGCCCTTCTACGTGTGTTATATATTGTACACACACACGTCTATGACTGTGTGTGTTTATGCCCTTCTACGTGTGTTATATATGGTACACACACACGTCTATGACTTTGTTTATGCCCTTCTATGTGTGTTATATGGTTTGCATAGGGGCTCAGTTATATGTATGAGAGAACTCTAGCAGTCACACACACACACACACACAGGGTTCCAGTAACATAAAGGGCTATATTATATTATTATATATATGTGTTGTTTTGTGTCCAGTAACATTAAGGGCTATATTATATATTATTATATATATGTGTTGTTTTGTGTCCAGTAACATTAAGGGCTATATTATATATTATTATATATACGTGTTGCTTTGTGCCCAGTAACATTAAGGGCTATATTATATATATGTGTTGTTTTGTGTCCAGTAACATTAAGGGCTATATTATATATTATTATATATACGTGTTGCTTTGTGAAACACCCTAAAGGTGGTAGAGGAACACAGCACTGCTTAGTCAAGACGGATTCTTAATTTCAAATGAGATTTATTACAAAATAAGTCCTTCACATGTACACTGCAGTGCACTTCACTTGATTGACAGCTTCACTTGATTGACAGCTTCACTTGGTTTTCACCTTCATACACATGATCACAACGCCAGTAACCAGAACTTCCTCCCGAGTTTGGGACAGGCAGCTTTGGCTGCAGGTGAGCTCTGGGTCTGCAATAATAATGTCCTGTGACGTCACAATGCTACGGCTTTGTCACAGAGATTTCCAGTGTTCTGTAGCTCGGTCATTAGAATGTCATGTAGACACTGTGATGTCATCACTTTAGCGTAGCTATGTCAGTTATCGGACAGTGGTTTAACAATCTATAACTTCAGTTTAATAATGGATTAACAATCTATAACTTCAGTTTAATATTGGATTCACATGACAACGCGAAACGTTTGCCGATAACACGCCGTCCGATAATTAACACCGTTGCGATAACATAGAAACCCTCCACCAGCACTGTGCAGACATGACTGTTAATCCATAAAGACAATGTGACATCACAATGCCACTGTGACCTCATAGAGACACTATGGCATCATAAAGACACTGTCTTCTGAAGGGCACTGATATAAGTCTGTTTGTGTATGGCACTTACAATCTCATTTCCTAGCCTGAAAACACAACCTGAAGTGTGTGTGTGTGGGAGTGTGTATGTGGACTCATTTCCCAGCCAGAAAACACAACCTGAAGAGTGTGTGTGTGTGTGTGTGTGTGAGTCTGTGTGTGTGGACTCATTTCCCAGCCTGAAAACACAACCTGAAGGGCAAAATCAATGTTAAGACGACGACTTAGGATATGTTCTGATGTGGTAGTCTGAACCGCCGTGAGGTGAGGATTAGGACAGTAGCCAGTCAGACTGATGCGGTTCTGGTTAGGATTAGCTCGGTCAGACCCAGAACCCTCAAAGCCTGCTGCTTTATCACAGGTCCCGGCTCTGGGTTTAGGAATGGGGTGTTTGACGACGTGGGGGTTCTAGGGTGTGAAGGGAAAGGTGTTGGGCATACAATGTTTAGAGTCATGAGGTTGAGGTGTGAAGTGTCTGAGGGCTGAGGAGGTTCTGAAGAACAGCTCCCAGACAGATGAGATTTGTGAGGTTCTGTTTAGTGGAAGGGTCGTGAGGTGTGAGGTTCTGTTTAGGGATGTGAGGTGTGAGGTTCTGTTTAGTGGAAGGGTCGTGAGGTGTGAGGTTCTGTTTAGGGGTGTGAGGTGTGAGGTTCTCTGGGCGCTCAGCTGAAGAACAGCTCCTGACAGATCCGCTGGGTGTCGTCGGGGGAAGGAGGGTCGTGAGGTCTAGGGGAGGGGTGTGAGGTGTGAGGTTCTGGGGCGCTCAGCTGAAGAACAGCTCCTGACAGATGCGCTGGGTGTCGTCGGGGGAAGCCACCACATGGCCCACTGTCCTTGGGTCGGCGAAGATCTCGTAGTCATTTCCTCCCTGCACAGGAAACAGGAAATCAGCATGACACATTATGTATGATGGAGGGTTACAGGTGGGATACGCCTGTGTGTGTGTGTGTGTGTGTGCGTGCGTGCGTGCGTGAGTACGTGTGTGTACGTGTGTGTGTGTCTGTGTGTACATGTACGTGTACGTGTGTGTGTGTGTGTGTGTGTGTGTGTGTGTGTTCAAAGTACCGGGCTGGTTTTGTCTCCAAAGAAATGGATGGTCTGATACGTGTCCTGCTCCACGATGCCAAGACAGTAGCGCTTATCCCAGCCTTCTGGGAACACATCGAAGCTGATCTGACCTCCTGCACACACACACACACACACACACACACACACACACACACACACACACACACACACACACACACACACACACACACGTTAAACATAACATGACAGTAGCGCTT
>NC_045177.1:1243488-1245988 GCF_900700415.2 Clupea harengus
ACGACACCGCTAGCTAAACAAGTTAGTTATTGCTTGCTTTCAACAAAACTCTTGGCACTGCCCTGTCGGTCACGTAAAGTTGTGCAAAAACACACACACACACACACACTCCAACTCTACACACATCGATCCAGTTACACTCAAAGCTACGGTCTTGGCTTGCCATGTCAGTGCTGTTGAAGCATGTATTCTTTAAGATATATGCTAACAATCCAATGGAGAATCGCCGTTGCTTCCCCTATTTGACTTTCCAACGAATATATACACAGAACCTGCACAATGAATGAATGAATGAATGACGTTAGCAAGGAGTTGCTAGCTTACACAGCTAATGTGAATGTGTCACCGACCGCTGCTCTGACTAACCTGCCGAGCTGCAGTCAGTGTGCCGTCCACGTCAAACAAGCATAACGTGCTCGTGTCCTTCTCGTGCTGGGCCATGTTGCTCTGTGGAACTCCGGGGCTCACGGTCGGCGCGCTGGATGAACGGTAGTCGGTAGACGAACTTCTGTCGGCAGTGTGTGTGCAGCAGCGGACGGTTTGACGAGGAAGTTCCTGACTGAGCAGGAACGAACACACCGTGGCTGCGGCAACGTCAGCGCCGCTGTGTTGTCAAACGAGAGGGGCGGGGAGGAGCAAAACCTTCTACGTCATCACGTACAATTCGCTTGAAAGGCACCAATGACTGTGCTGCTGGTAAATTAGTCTTCAAAAGAAGCCTTTGCTACAATAGACAACAAAAAAAAACCCTAATGAGGATTTAACAGGTGTCAGAGCCTCCTGACCGCTCCTTCCCTCCGTTGTCAAAAATGTTTGTAATTTAGTTATGTAATCGTCTAATAATTAAAAATGATTTCATTGTGGAGGCTTGTTTTCAGTTCAGTTCAGTGCAGTTCAGTTCCAGGCCAATCATGTTTGTTCCTGTTTCTCTAGTCTAGCCTTACAGAATACACAAAAGCTGACACAATACTGATTCCGTTACTGCGGCAACGTGACATTGTTATGGTTGGTATTGAAACATCCTGCAATGCACCATGGGTGAAAATATGGGATATTTCCATATTTGGGATATGGGATACATGTGGTTAATTATGTCTCTGGTTGCAGGTTAGATACTGCTAAAAAAAGATTTAGTTGTACACACACAACAGAGATGTAGTTGGTATCTGCTGCCACCTAGCGGCATATGTGGCGTATGACTATGATTGTTCATCCTATGAAGACCACGCAATATCGCTGTGTTTCAGTCCTTTCATATAAATTCAATGTTAAAAACGAATTGTGTTATTTCAGAAAGCTAACCCCGTGGACGTGTAGTCGTACTTGGTTGTTCTGCTTGCTACATATCACAATGTTGGACCTGTGCTGCAGTTCTAATCCAGTACAATAGGGGGCAGCAACACGCTGGTTTGGACTGATTGCTGCCATCGTAGAATCATTTCAAGAAGAAGAACTCACCGTCGCAAAGGAGGGAGATCCAAGCTTATGAAGCACGATACTGCCAGACACTTGTAAGTTTTAAAACCCACGTTTTAGGCTTTCATGTGTTAAAACATTTAGCATCCTTAAGTAAATAATGATACGCTGAAAAGTTTATTTACATCGTATTCTGGAAGATTTAGAGACGTGTATGGGGTATTTCTGTCAAACAACTTTGATGCAGCTAACGTTAGCTAGGATAGTTTGCTAATCTTAGCGAAATGCTATTGCACACAACTTACATGCTGTTAATTGTACTTTGTGTTATGTAACGTTAGATTTCAATAAAGAGTGCAAAGAATATGACCGTTTCCAAAAGTTGTGTTGTGGCTTGTGGTTACGCGAGTAACGGTCGACTTCACGTAATGTTGTTGTAGATGACTGGATGCCTTCATATCACGTTCGCCCAACATACGCCAGTTATCATAAGTTTAAGCGGAATGTTGATAGATGTAGTTCATATTTCAATTTGCGAATCAGCCATCCATGTATCCATTGCAAAGAAAAACGAACTAGATTGATCGCAGGCAGGTTTGACTTATTGTTTTTATCTTGTTCAATGTTGTTTTCTTTAGATAGTGTGGAGAGTGTGATCTGTTGTTGTTTTTGTTGTCTTTAGGTACTGTCAAATCTGTTGTTGTATTTAGGTAGTGTGAAATCTGTTGTTGTTGTCTTAAGGTAGTGTGAAGAGTGAGAAGTCTGTTGTTATTGTTGTTGTCTTTAGGTAGTGTGAAGAGTGTGAAGTCTGTTGATGTTGTCTTTAGGTAGTGTGAAGTCTGTTGATGTTGTCTTTAGGTAGTGTGAAGTGTGAGAAGTCTGTTGATGTTGTCTTTAGGTAGTGTGAAGTCTGTTGATGTTGTCTTTAGGTAGTGTGAAGTCTGTTGATGTTGTCTTTAGGTAGTGTGAAGTCTGTTGTTGTTGTCTTTAGGTAGTGTGAAGTCTGTTGTTGTTGTCTTTAGGAAGTGTGAAGTCTTTTGTTATTGTCTTTAGGTAGTGTGCACTCTGTTGATGTTGTCTTTAG
>NC_045177.1:1266907-1286907 GCF_900700415.2 Clupea harengus
TGAGTGTGTTGTGTGTAGTGATTATGGGTGTGTGTGTTGTGTGTAAGTGTTTAGTGATTATGGGTGAGTCTGTTGTGTGTAAGTGTGTAGTGATTATGGGTGAGTGTGTTGTGCGTAGTGATTATGGATGAGTGTGTTGTGTGTAAGTGTTTAGTGACTCTAGGTGTGTGTATTGTGTGTAAGTGCGTAGTGATTATGGGTGAGTGTGTAAGTGTGTAGTGATTATGGGTGATAATGTGATTAAGGAATAACATAACAGCGACAACAAAATGTCATGCGCCGTTTCCAAGCTGTGAGTGGGGATACTGGCCTTTTCACAGCCTTCCCAAGGAACCGAAATGTCAACAGGCATGGCTGATGTTCATCTTCAACAGAATCCCGGACAGCTTTAATTCTAAGATGGTAGTTTGCTCTGCACATTTCACTCCAGGCAGTTTCTCAAATCTTGGACATTATCAAGCAGGCTTCGCCCAGTGCCTGGCACTGAAGAGAGGGGCAGTTCCAACTTTAGTGGCAGATTACCCATAACCCCTGGCAGGGAAGCCACAATAGCAACCTGTAAGTAGCTAGCCATGCTGTGTAATTTGAACCACGTTTAGATAGTTAAAGTCTGAGCATCTTAAACAGAAAGTGTAATCTCGCTATCTTCATTTACTTGCTAACGTCTCCGAGGTCACTGCACAACACCGTCCCGCTGGCTATGGTCACCGTTATCGTTAAAGACATACTGTAGCCCTTACTCCTGAACACACTCACACTAATTATTTTTAATACAAGTTATCACTTTTGCCTTGTGCAACACCAAACTGTTCCTGGATTGTTAGGAGAAGTTGCTCTCGGAGGATGTGTTGGTACCATTCTTTATTCATGGCTGTGTTCTTAGGCAAAATTGTGAGTGAGCCCACTCCCTTGGCTGAGAAGCAACCCCACACATGAATGGTCTCAGGATGCTTTACTGTTGGCTTGACACACAGGACTGATGGTAGCGCTCACCTTGTCTTCTCCGGACAAGCTTATTTGCCCCAAACAATCAGAAAGGAGATTCATCAGAGAAAATGGCTTTACCCCAGTCCTCAGCAGTCTAATCCCTGTACCTTTTGCAGAATATCAGTCTGTCCCTGGTGTTTTTTTCCTGGAGAGAAGTGGCTTCTTTGCTGCCCTTCTTGACACCAGGCTATCCTTCAAAAGTCTTTGCCTCACTGTGCATGCAGATGCACTCACACCTGCCTGCTGCCATTCCTGAGCAAGCTCTGTACTGGGGTCCCCCGATCCTGCAGCTGAATCAAGTTTAGGAGACGGTCCTGGCGCTTGCTGGACCAACACATCCTCCAAGAGCAACTTTTCCCGACCATCCAGGAACAGTTTGGTGATGAACAATGCCTTTTCCAGCATGATGGAGCACCTTGCCATAAGGCAAAAGTGATAACTAAGTGGCTCGGGGAACAAAACATCGATATTTTGGGTCCATGGCCAGGAAACTCCCATTGAGAACTTGTGGTCAATCCTCAAGAGGCGGGTGGACAAACAAAAACCCACAAATTCTGACAAACTTCAAGCATTGATTATGCAAGAATGGGCTGCCATCAGTCAGGATGTGGCCCAGAAGTTAATTGACAGCATGCCTGGGTGGATTGCAGAGGTCTTCAAAAAGAAGGGTCAACACTGCAAATATTACCAAAGTGTCCGTAGCTGTGCACTGATTCTTAAATTGAACGCGCTTTCTGGTGCCCCTAAAATTTCATACAGAAACGCCCAGCCAGCTCGTGAAGTGACGTGTTCACAATCCACAGACTAAAAGCGGAAAGCGAGCACCGGTCAAGTAAACGCAGACCTAACTTCACCGGTGCAGAGGTGGAGGTACTGTGAAGAAACTTCTTCTTAACTTGTTTTTAACTGCGTTCAGGAATGAGGCCCATTGTTGATTGTAGTAGCTGTTTGTCTGATGCTGCTAGTATTAGCTAAACCTGGCTCAGCAGCACTTGAAACATTATCAGATGAACTTGAAACATTTTCAGAAATGTCTTCCACTTCCACGGACAAATTCCTTGATTGGAAATATTGTGTTACCTTAGGTAATTTGTCTCTGAACTTCTCATCCTCTTTTTTCTCTTTCTTTTCTTACTTCCACTTAGAAATCGTTTCATGCTTAACTTTGCGACCACACACGCCACCGCACAACACATTTTCCGTGAAAGAAACGTCACGTGACCATATGTTCCATCATGGATTTAAGATACATTTTAGGCTGATACATAAAATAATCGTGTTTTCATGCTTATTATGAATTGTCATTCGTTTGTAATGACAAGTGATTTATTTCAATTCAAAAGGCCCAGGGCAACTGCCCACCTTCGCCCAATAGGATGCACTGCCTCTGCAGACAACACAGGAGAATGGGTGGGTTCTGGTCAAAAGGATGAACATTTTCATGAGCAAGCATTTAACCATTTCTTTATTTATGTTTAGTTTCCTTTATTGGGTGATTCATGTGGTTAATTGAAAAATTTAGTTTTTTTCCTATATGTTTTGTTACAAAATGATTATCTCTAGAGTAATATTATCCAAAATGATAATGTATTGGGAGTGCTCCTGTTGCCCTGGGCTGAATTTCAGCACTTTGACTTTGTTGATAAGGACCATAGTGACGACTGAAAAGCTATTCCTTGCTCAACAACAGAAGTGGTGTCTGTCAACCCCCAGAAGATGTCTGTCTACCCCCAGAAGGTGTCTGCCTTTCAATTCTATAAAAACAAGAACATAAGTAATCAATTGCTGATGTCACCCATTACTGTGGAATTTAATTGTAAAGAAAACACTTCGATAACAAGGCCCAAGTGTAGATATAGTCCTTGCATGCTGTAGCCGGGCTGGCCTCGCCGCGATGTAAAAATAATTGGAGGCAGTGTCTCAGACGTTTCTTAGAAAATGGCAAAGGTTTAATGTCCAGTTGCAGCAGGCAAACACGCCAGAATGGAGAAAAGAAAAAGAAACAAAAACGCCAAACAATAATTCTCAATAAAAAAATGCCCCTAAACAATGCAGCTCCAAACTGCACAAGTAGCTCTCAAAAACCGTAAGTCAACTTCACACTTTGTCGCTCTCCAATCTAAACAATTCACCTTCTTCGTCAAAAGGGGTGGGAAGTTGTTCCCCTCCGACTCATCGCTCCTGAGACCTGTTCTGCACTGACATTTATTTAGCCGGCCTGAACCATTGCACACATCGTAAATCAATTACTAAACATATACATATTCCGACTAATCAAAACATACATTTCCCTATATTCATACAGCCGGGTTTACCCAGAGACAATAATATTCTATTACTACATAGCACTCTAAAAAATCACACCCTCTACGACCCCCCCTCTCATCATACGCACTTGGCCTGCTCACGTCTGACGCTCCGTGCCCAAAGTTCAAAGGTCCTAGTATGTTTGGTAGTTGTTTGTCCAATATGCTGTCCTGATCGTGGTTAACTATGATGGTTTGTTGTTTGTGTGCAAATAAACCCTGTGCTTGTACCCTGTTGTAGGTGAAATTGGTACCAGCCTCACATGGAAGTACCAGACTGTGTAGGTACCTTACCCTGTGAGCAAGCGCCTGGTGAATGTGGGTGCAATTGTGTATAAATTGTGATACCGTCCTCGCGCGGGCCACCAAGACACACTGGTGCTGTCCTTGCAACAGCAACAATATGTTGGTAGCCTCACCCGATTGGACAGACATCAACCATTCAACACAAAGGAAGATAAATTAAGTTAGGGGGCGCCACACAAAGTGTAGTGTCCTCCACGGTGGTCAAAGTAAAGGTCTCGTTAAATATATCAGTCTCATAAAATATATTATACTATCAATTCGGAACTCTGATTAATAATTAAATGAATAACTACAACCAAAGTTACCTTATTAATAGTATGGTTGAAGGTCATTAGAATTCTGAATAGAAGAGGTTGTGTAATATTAAATAGACCAGCGTATATAATCAAAGTATTTATTTACACAATGATAAGAAAACAACACACAATATGTAATCTAGCTAAATGTAACTAACTAATGAATTGAAGGAATACAGTATGTGTATGTGTAAGAGAGAGGGAGTGTGTGTGTATGCGAGCTTGCAAGCTCGGGGTTGCGCTGTTAGGAGCGCGCCAGAAAGAATGTGTGTGTGTTCCTTTGTTTGATCACCACAGTTCCGCGTGCATGTGTGTGCAAGTACGCGAACATACATGTGATGTGGAAAAAGGACGAGCCTATGTGCAGCGCGAAGTTTGAGTATTACCTTTGCGTGTGTTGCTATATGAAGGCCAATGTACTGTATATGTAATCGTGTGTGATTACGATGCCATGTTAGAAGAGGGAAATGGTTAGTGATGCATGCAAGACCCCGTGTGTCTGATAAGCAATCCTAACGATAACCCTTAGATGGTGTGGCGAAGCCAACTACCAAATAACAATGAAAATATATAAACAGATGCAAAACAGATGAAACACATGAACAATGGCATATGTAAACAGGTTATGCTTAGCCAGGTTGTGAATAAACTACGATAGCTAAATGCCCATTTAATGTCAGAGTTTACCAGTCCTTTGGGAAAAGTGTTGGCGGATTCGACGTAGATGAGGTAGAGAAAAGGTGATGCTTTCCGTAGATGGATGAAGATGTCCAGAGATGGAGAAAGTTGTCCTTGCTGTGATGTCTTTGTTTCACTGCAGATCTTCTTTGTTTGATTGAGCCCAGGAATGTATTACCGTAGCGGTAACGGGTAGCCGCACCGTTACACATGCACTGCAAGTGTACGGTACAATACATGTAATGCAGTTAAAGCAATGCTAATTACACTGGAAATGGATGCACTTGTGAACTGGCTCACTGTAAGTTGGGCTGCAGTCATTTTCCAGCTTCATCATAGCCTTCCCATGTATGAGCACATGCTAATAATGATGAATTTCAACTGACACTACTTGTCTTTGACATTGTGATCTTTCTCTTTCTAGTCAGCTCCATAGCTCCTCTGTGGGTCATCGCTGCTAAAAGACACACACACACACACACACAAACACACACACACACACACACACACTCACACCTGGTATCTTGCAATTTCTATATTGTAGGATCAATTGTTCTAAAGTATATTGGCATACCAGTGTCCCTTATTTATTGATTCAGCAATTCTGATTGATGTGTTAATTATTTTGTGGCTTAGTGTTTCCACCATGAAAAATGTGTGCTCATTGAGTTCAGATGGTGATGCTTTGAGTTTATTGTATTTACTAAATAAGCATACATTTACAAATTGCATGAAAATGTGTGAACTGAGTTCTTTTGAGAAGTGAAGCAAAGGCTGAGGGAATCAGTTATAGTAATTTAGCAATCAGGCAAAACTGTAAAAATCTCCATATGGTTTCACACATGACAAAACAATAACAAATATGGGCTGAAGTAGTTAGATAGATATTTCTGAAACAGATATAAAAAGATATAAATGCAGTGTCTACCCCAGTCAATATCGTTTTATACATGACAAACCAATCAGGTTAAAAGAATGCAGCCTAGGAGAAACATAACAAGAGAGGAGGGTTGGAGAAGCCTGGCATGGCATCAGGGCAGCTCACACACACACACACACACCTCAACACACACACAGGGCAGCACACACACCTCCACACAGGTCAGCTCACACACCTCCACACACACACACACACAGGTCAGCTCACACACCTTCACACACACCTCCACACACACACACACACACACCTCTCCACACACACACACACACACACACACACACACACACACGGCAGCTCACACACCTCCACACTCACTCCGCTGTCCCGCCCATGCAGCACCCACACAGCATCACACACAGACGCCTCACACCCCTCCAAACACAGGAAATGTGGAAGATGGATCTCCTCCAGCTCTCCTGACATGAGCCTGATGTCCATCAGAGGACCAGCTGGTCTGGACTGCATGGGGGCCGGCTCTTCAGATAGCTGATAAAAGACACAGATAAAACAGCACAGGCTCAGAGCTACACACTAATGAGAAGTTTCTCCCTATGAACTCTGCACTGGTGAAAGTGTTTCTCTTCAATCGACTAGAGAGGAAAGGCTACAGTCGCTGGACACACACACAAACAGTTACAGCCAGCCTACACTAACTGTAACATACATGGGGAGCAGCACACAGGCTCTTGTTGAACAATAATGGGGGGACACACACAGATCGGCTGTTGTGGAACAATAGGGGTATGTTTATTACACAAATAGATCAAGGAGTGGACCCACAATCCTTTTATAGGGCAGGTAGGCCTGTGACAGACCTGTGTTTATTACACAAATAGATCAAGGAGTGGACCCACAATCTTTTTATAGGGTAGGTAGGCCTGTGACAGGTGTGTCTCACCTGAAATTAGAGAGCCAACCAGTAGGGGTCACCAAAACACAAAATCAATATGCCACCAGAGCTGGGGGATGTAAAACACACACACACCTCCCAAATCTCACTTTATTGATAACCTCTTTCTCTCTCTGGGTTCCTCCTGAAGTCTGTGTTGTTTTTCTTTCTACAGGGGGAATGTCATTAAAGAGTCCTTAGATATCCAATATTAGAACTCTTTAACCCTATTCACTAACCTAAAGTGCCACCATGGAACACCCCTCAACAGATTAAAGCTGTACATTAAACCTAATTTCTTGCAGGCAACCTCGCAATGACTCCTGTTCCAAACAGATTGAATTTGCCACTCTTAAAACATGCCCCTTAAATGTCTCTAAAATAAATCAGTCACTGGATGGACTCAAAAAGGCTCTGCCTAATAGCTAACGCACAGAGGCGTTTGGCCCCAAAGTTTATTTAAAGGTACGGGTTGCTTTAGAAGTAATTCCAGCAGAAAGCCAAATGTTTACTGTGGACTAATTTCATGTGTACATCCTGTCGAAATTAGGAAAAAAAAAAAATTTAGCTTGATGTACTTCGTAGGTTCAAATTGCATACAGAAATAATAGCAGAAAGGCACCCAGAATTAAAGGACAAAATGAAAACTTAATCTGAAAAGGAAAAAATTGAATCTAGGCTGGTTGGAAAATTTCATACATATCTAGACAAAGTCGTTGTTGTAGTGTGTTAACACTCACACTGGTTTCTCCAGATGGAGTGGGGATTCAACACACACACACACACTAACACACACACACACCTCTGTTGTAGTGTGCTAACACTCATTCTAATGTCTCCAGTTTGAAATGGGGATTCAACACACAAATTCATAACTCAGTTGGTGGCAGACGTTAGCACTTATTAGCCAGCTGTGTTGTAATCTGTTGTTGCACTGATTCTTGGTGTAATGAATCTAATAGTAACTTACCTATTAAGTATTTTCTGTTTCTTGTGTATTATTGTTTCACTTATAAGTTTTCACCTGACATCAATAAAGGAGCAAGGCGAGTTAACCGTAGCCTACACAGCCCTAACTAAACTAAACAAAAGTAAACGTTTTTTTTTTTTTTTTTTAAAGTTGCGTTAAAATATTTAATCGCGGCCGCATTAATCGCATAGATTAACGCGTTAACGCTGACAGCCCTAGTTAATAGTGTTGGATTCTTTTCTATATTCAGTCTATTACACTTAATTCTAAAGGGTGGTCTAGTTGGTTGTTGCAATCAAGGAAGCTGGAGCGGTTCGGATCAGAGCCAAGATATTTATTGTCAGACAAGAAATATCACTAAGTACTTTTCGGAGTCTAAGTCTTTTCTAAGTGGAACAGAGCTCTGAGAGTCGCAGCGTGTCGGGGTCTTCAGGAGATGGACGTCCGTTCTCTCTCTGCGAGCTGATCTGAACCCCGTCGCTCCGATCTGATTTTTGAGCCTCGGGCACAGCGTAATTTAACTGGTGGCATTACGTAACCGAATGGAATGCATAACAATCTCTAACACACACACATACACTACGTAAACCGACTGAAATGCATAACAATCTCTAACACACACACATACACATACCTATACCATGACAGTCGATCACTGTCCTTCAGCCCAAGAACCCAGGCACCAGGAGGACTCTAACCTTACTGGAATTTGGGCCTACGGCCCTGGTAGTGGTGGAGGGGCATACACAAGCTATATGGACATGAGAAATATCACTGGAATCTAACATAGTCACACTAATTTTATCCAGTTTGCAGTGGGGATTCAACACACACACACACACTCACACACAGCTCTGTTGCAGTGTGTTATAACTCACTCTATTTTCTCCAGTTTGCAGTTTGGATTATTGAGGAGGTCTAAGAGATGCTGAACCCCTGCATCATGAAGATCATTGTCAGTCAGGTCCAGCTCCTTCAAACTGCAGGAAGTTGATCTGACAGCTGATGCTAAAGCTGCACAGCTCTTCTCTGTGAGGGAACAATGGTCCAGCCTGAAACATAATGACCCATCTGATTATTTCACTCATACACCTCTACCTATACAACATACACACACAAAGCTATGTTGTTGTGTGTAAACACTCACATACGTTTGTCCTGTTTGCAGTGGGGATTCATCACACACACACACACACACACACACACACACACACACACACACACACAGCTCTGTTGTAGTGTGTTAACACTCACTCTAATGTCTCCCGTTTGCAGTGGGGATTCATCACAAACACACACACACACACACAGCTCTGTTGTAGTGTGTTAACACTCACAGTAGTGTCTCCAGATTGCAGTGGGGGTTTTTGAGGAAGTCTGAAAGATGCTGAACTCCTGCATCATTGAGCTCATTGTCACTGAGATTCAGCTGCTTCAAACTGCAGGAGGTTGATCTACCAGCTGATGCTAAATCTGCACAGCTCTTCTCTGTGAGGGAACAACCACTCAGCCTGGGATAAACATAATGACACGTCTGATTATTACACACACACACACACACACACACACACACACACACCTCTGTTGTTGTGTGTTAACACTCACACTAGTTTCTGCAGTTTGCAGTGGGCATTTAACACATAAACACACTAGCTTCTCCAGTTTGCAGTGGGGATTCAACACAAATACACACACACACACACACACACGCGCACACACACACACACACACACACACACACACACACACACAGAGAGAGCTGTGTTGTAATATAATAATACTCACTCTAGTGTCTCCAGTTTGCAGTGGGGATTCTTGAGGAGGTCTGAGAGATGCTGAACTCCTGCATCATGAATCTTATTGCGACTCAGGTTCAGCTGCTTCAAACTGCAGGAGGTTGATCTGGCAGCTGATGCTAAAGCAGCACAGCTCTTCTCTGTGAGGGAACAATGCCTCAGCCTGGGAGAAACATAATGGCATCTGATTATTACACTCACACACCTATACCTACACAACACACACACAGCAGTGATGTTGCTTGTTAACACTCACACTAGTATCTACAGATGGAGTGGGGATTCAACACACACACACTTAGACATACACACCTATGTTGTAGTGTGTTAACACTCACTCTAATGTCTCCAGTTTGAAGTGGGGATTCAACACACAAACACACACACAGCTCTGATGTTATGTGTTAACACTCACACTAGTGTGTCCAGTTTGCAGTGGGGATTCAACACACAAACACACACACAGCTCTTTTGTAGTGTGTTAACACTCACTCTATTTTCTCCAGTTTGCAGTAGGGATCCTTGAGGAGGTCGGAGAGATGCTGAACTCCTGCATCCTGAAGCTCGTTGTCAGACAGGTCCAGCTGCTTCAAACTACAGGAGGTTGATCTGGCAGCTGATGCTAAAGCAGCACAGCTCTTCTCTGTGAGGGAGCAGCCACTCAGCCTGGGAGAAACATAATGACACATCTGATTATTACACAAATGCTCTTGTAAGGGCAAATGTCTAATGAGCATCGTTTAGCATTGCCGTCTGTACAAGTACGGCAATCTAGACTATTCTCATTTGTAGTTCCACATTGGAGGAATGAGCTGCCTACCACTACCAGAGCAGAGGCATCCCTCTCTACCTTTAAGAAGCTCCTGAAGACCCAACTCTTCAGAGAGCACTTCCTTTCCTAACTTGCACTTGCTCTCCCTTCTAAGCTAATGCTCACACTAGTTTCTCCAGTTTGCAGTGGGGATTCAACACACACACACACACACACACACACACACACACACACACACACACACACACACACAGCTCTGTTTTAGTGTGTTAGAACTCACTGTAGTTTCTCCAGTTTCCAGTGGGGATTCTTGAGGAGGTCAGAGAGATGCTGAACTCCTGCATCATGAAGACCATTGTAACTCAGGTCCAGCTCCTTCAAACTGCAGGAGGTTGATATGGCAGCTGATGCTAAAGCAGCACAGCTCTTTTCTGTGAGGAAACACTTATACAGCCTGGGAGAAACATAATGACACATTTTATTATTACACTCACAAACATCTACCTATACAACACACATACGCACAGCTCTGTTGTAGTGTAATAACACCCACACTAGTGTCTCCAGTTTCCAGTGGGGGTTCAACACACACACAGCTCTGTGGTTGTGTGTTAACTTTCACACTAGTTTCTCCAGTTTGCAGTGGGGATTCAACACACAACTATGATATACTCCCGTTGGGCCCCATCATTCACTCGCATGGTCTTTTGCCGACCTCGGATTGTCTCTCTGATATATCCACATGGATGAAGGATCACCATCTTCATCTTAATCTGGCTAAAACAGAACTGTTGGTCTTCCCAGCCAAACAGGCTATACACCGCAACAGCAATATCAAAATTGACTCCTTAGCTCTTGCTCCTTCCAAAGCAGCAAGAAATCTAGGTGTCATTATCGATGACCAACTAACATTCACACACCACATTGCCTCTGTCTCCCGATCGTGCCACTTCACACTATTCAACATTCGCAAAATCAGGCCGTACCTTACCCAGTATGCCACCCAGCTGCTGGTACAAACCTTGGTGATTTCTTGCCTTGACTACTGCAACACCCTCCTAACGGGCCTGCTGGCATAAAAGCATCTGCTTAATGACTAAATGTTCACTATTCCTGGAAGAAACCAGTTTTAAGAGCCAAATTTATGATTTCATAATTTAGTTAAAAAAGATAAAAAAGGTGAAGATAAATTATTTCATTATGATTTGAAAGAATGCATAGGTTAAAATGTATCATTTAGTTTTGTATTTAAAAGCTGAAGAACTTCTGAATGTAAGCTTCCAATCAGATAGCACTACGTCAGTGTAATACCTGCGCATGGGACTTTTAGTTTAGATTTTAGGTCAGAGACGTTGGAAGCGACATCGTTTTTTGACCGTGTGAACATGTTATTCTATGTTTTCTAAGTAAAACATTTTTTTAAAGAAGATTTTCTTGTGTCATTCATGTTTCAAATACTAGTTGCTAGACTAACTTCAAAACTGTGGTACAGAAGACTTTGAAAGAAACGGAGTGCCACTACACCAGTCAATAAAAAGTAAGAGGGGTATTTGTCCTAATAGATTGTAGGAATCCAAAAGAAATTACCCTAGGTCAGCCTACCAAACGGGTAACAATATAGGATTAAAAGAACAGGAATTTAAGCAGAGTTCCTAAATTGAGTGGAGTTAGCTTAATTAGGGTTACCAAGTCCTTTAATAAAATATTGCACTTCAGCAAAGTGCAGAAAGACGAATACACAGAAACCTGTTTAGTTATCATCATTGACTGTCATTGACTAAAAAAAACTAAACTTTTTGCTTTGTTTTACAGCAACCTTCAATAACATATTCTTTTACAGCCACATACCAAAAGCGTCTAGAATTCCCTATAGCCTGCCTGTGTTTGAGCACACAGTTTTCTTCAGACACTATGTTTGTTACCACGACAACTTCTGGCTGACTGTGGTGTAATAACATGCAGTATATTACGTGCAGTACAATCCCTACAATCACAGAACGATCAAACTCCATTTCGACACCGATTCCAACTCTGACTCCCAGGTCACCCTGTTTTTTGTTACCTCGCGCACCCCTGCGCCTATAGTTCCTGTGTTTCGATCCTGCTTCACGCTTCTGCCTTGTTTGCCCTTCGTTTTCTCTCATTTAATTTCTGAGCTTTGTAGTTTTTGGACTTTAGTTCACGTTTTAACTTCTGTGCTTTGCATCCTGTGTTGCTTTTATGTTAGTCCCCGTTTTTTTCCCTGTTCCCCTTTGGCTGTTCTGAATAAAACTCCATCTTCCATACGTCTCTGTGTCGCCTGAAGTCCCTGACAGATGGTCAGCGGTTCCATGATTCCATTCAATTCTGCCACAAATGATCTGGCGAGTGACAGAAGCACAGAGTATACTTTGACTAGCAATGGAAAGGCAGTTTTCTTGTCATAGTTTGACAAACACTACTCAATAATGTCAGTACACATATCCTTACACCAATAATTCAGATATTATTGTAGATGATACATATCGCACACCCCCATATCGCAGATACATCATATTGCAGTCCCACACTGAACCTGAACCTGCAGCCGCATGGGGGGTAAGTGTGCTAGCAGGGAGGCTAAAAACAATGGGTGCTAGCGCCTGTGTCTAGCCACTCTATGCACCCGCGACTAGAGTTTAATCAATGCAAAGCTCTTAACAATATCAAGGTTAATGCTTTCGGTCTGTGTAATTGCTCAACAAGTTTTTAATTTGGTTTACGTCGGACAAACATCTCTTACTTTATCAGTTGACAGAAGTGTGGTGAGAAGAATTTGAAGAATATTTAACTTTACTCACATGATCATTGGTGCTATTCTGCTGCTATTCTTGCTGTCTGCAATCTAACATGAACTGTCCTGACCGAACAGGTGACAGCCTAGTGAACCTCAGCATGGTAACATACATTATTACATTATTTTAGGATACATTGTTTAACAGATTTCTTTTTTTCAATCATATTGTCACGTCTGTGCTGAACTCCGGTCCGGCCACGCCCCCCTGTTCAACAGTTGACGCACACACATCCGGTCACACTAACTCTTCCAGCAGCACTTCATTCATCCTCCACTTCATGCATCATTCACATTCACCTGATCACTAATCCCGTACACCTGACACTCCCCTTTTTATACACCTCACTTTCCTGTCTGGCCTCATTGCTCAACAGACAAAGATACATCCCAAGACAGCCAGCTTCCGACACATCAGAGATAGCAGGATTATGTCTCCTGGTCATCTGCTCCAGCGATTTTCTCGTCCCCTGGATTCCACTCCAGCGTTCTCCCCGAATTCCAAAATTACGACCCCATGTCTCAGTGACTTTCTATGTTCAGTTCCACCCCCCTGCGTGCTGGTTTTCCCTCTAGTGATTCCATTCTGAGTTCATTTCTAAGTTCTATTTGTAGTGTCCATAGTTTAGGTCCATGGTTAATTCTTGTTAGTGTAAGACGTCTGAGTATTTTGGTTTAGGTTTTTTGTATTGTCTTAGTCTTATCGTTGATTCATGAAAGTATACTTCCGAGCGTTAGTTTTTTTTTACCATATTTACTATTGACTGTTTTATCTTGTTTGTGTTTTCCAGTGTTAGACACTGTACCTAGGTTTTGATCTTGTTAGCATTTTGAGTAATTATGCCATTTAGTTAGTTTGTCCTCCTTGTGTGTTCTCCAATCCTCATTGAAGAACTTTGTTGAATAATCTACCTATGTCCTGTGACACATATGATCTTGCGAACAAGCCTGGTAAATAATTTCCGTTACATTTCAGTATAACTCAGCAATATCAATTACAGACGGAAAAGAGCTCAAGGGCAAAGAAGGTGTCCACGAGTATTCCGACCGTTTTTGGATGAACTACATTTTACCGACACGCAGTGCATCCAGTGATTTGGACTGCAGACACCTGGATGAAAAACTTTCAAGCTGCAGTAATCATACACTTTTTCTGTTTTCTGTCTGCATGTGGTTCGTCTCACAGGGTGGCTGGTATGATGCACATAACTGAAGTCATTTTCAGTCATCGGTGGGAAGCCGTTTGATTACTTGAGTTCTACTGAGTGCTTAATAATAGGATAGGCAAGCTGGGACACTAAAACGTGAATTTTGATGTCATGAATCTCAACACGTCTTTATACATTTGTTTAATTTACTACTTTGTTGGGTTTATGTGACAGATATAAAAGTTAATCGTAATACCAAGTCTGGTGTATGTTTTTCAATGATTTTAATGATTCTCAAGGTTAATACGAAAGTCCATGCTCAACATTTCCTGCCGGAACGGTTAACTCTTTTTAAAATAAATAATTCATAAATCTCACCTTTTTCATGAGCCTTCATTCTGAAGTGAACAGTTGTGGGTCAAGGTCATGAGAATACCCGTAACTTAAATGTGTGTTTCCCATATTTGTATTGACTACTATAAACACATACCCAAACTACTACTACTATTAGTACTACACAGACACACAGATACCAAGCCTCTCTCTCACACACACACACACACTACTACTACAACAACAACTACTACTACTACTACTACACACACACACACAGATACCATACATCTCTCTCTCTCTCTCTCTCTCTCTCACACAGAAGAGAACAAACTGAGAGTCTAACTCTGGAACAACACAAAACTAGACTATACTAAAAACGAAGATGGTAATAGAAAACGAAACCAAGATACACGGTGTGTAACAAAATAAAGGACAAAATAAAGTTATCGAACAGAACCGTCTAATGCTGGGGAACACAAACGGGAAGAACGATTAAACTAACAGGGGATGCTAAACAAACACAGAGACTAAAACTAAAGACTTAAGATACAACAAACATGAGAGTCTAACTCTGGTTAATAAGCGCAAAGGCGTGGAACTGAATAACAAGGCATTTAGCCGGACAAGAAAGTCACGAATGACCTGGGGTCATGAGCAGGAACTCTGGCGTGGGATCCAGGAGGCATGGAACTCCGGGAAACGTAGGCGTGGGTGCCAGGAGACACGGAACTCTGGGAAACGTAGGCGTGAGAGCCAGGAAGCATGGACTTTGCTGACGTGGAAGGCAGCGGACAGGGAACCTGCTGGGCTTGAATTCAGCGGACAAGGACTTGGCAGAGGCAGATACCAAGAGGCGGGATCCCGGGAACAAGGAGTGAAAACGCGGAGCTGGCCGTCTCGGGCATTAGCTTTGTCCGTTTAGTGACGAGACCAGACACCGGAGTGAGGGGAGTGAGGAGTATATGAAGGGGAGTGCCAGGTGTGCGTGATTTGTGATTACAAGATGGGAATGATGTGCAGTTGGGAGTGCAAATGTGACTGATATCATGACATGATGTGCAGATAGGACAGTGACGGCTGATTCACACTATATGCGTTGGAATGCATTGATCAACGGATGAGGGAGAAGGAGTCTGGCTGTGGGTTGTGTTTATAACTGAGACGTTATAGTGAGATTGACAGGTCAACAAACCAATCACGTCGTTGGCAAGCTGTTTACCTTCTGAGTAGTAGCATGCTAACATTAGACAGGTGGCTCAGACACCTCGCAAATCTTATCAGATGTATTTTTCAGTTACAATAACAGAGGTTGTACAGTGTCTATTTCTCGGTAACTTTAAAAAAATCAAAGCAAAAAAAAAGTCAAACAAACAACTTTTAGGTACAAATACGACCATCTACAGAGTTTGGTCAGCCATCTCACGTGAGCATAAACGCGATCTGATTGGCTAGTGCCCGTGCTGTCAGTTATGCATGAAAGGCAATTTGATTGGCTGACGCATGCGTTGCCTCTCGAAAAGTTTAAATGTTTTAACTCTCGCCGCAAGCAACGCATGCAACACAACGCATGCAACGCAACGGAACCCAACGGAGCCACAATTCAGTTTGGCAATGGATGAAGTAACACCATTCAAAGTGAATGGAGATCCATCAACCTGATGAATCAGCCGTGAGTGTGAGAGTGTGCTGAAGGGGGCGTGGCCGGAGCAGATGTCAGCACAGACGTGACACACACACTCCTACTCCTATTCCTTCTCCTACTCCTACTGCTTCTGCTACTACTACCACTACTTCTACTGCAACTACACACACAGATACCATACATCTCTCTCTGTGTCTCTCACACACACACACAAATACACATACAACTACACTATATCGTTCTATCCCTTACACACACACAACACACAAAATGCAGTGACACTTAGAAAAACACACACACACCTTACCTCAGTCGTCAAAGGATATCACACTGACCCATTATAGGGTGACACACACAGACACAAAAACAAGCATCAAAAGGTTACAGGTTTACTTACAAAGCTGATGTGACCACTGGCACCAGCTTCTGAATAACATCATCTGGACTGAGGAGTTCGGTCTGATCTTCCTCTGGTGTCTTTATGTATTTCTGCAGGTCAAACTCATCCAACTGCTCTTCTGAAATCTTAAACACAAAACTCCTAGTCTTCCACTCTCCTGGTAAGAGCATTTCTACAGACAGAGTTCCTGAGCTCCTGCCAATGTCCTCCACTACAGCATGGTGATTCAGCTCATTCAGACAGTAGAACAGGTTGATCCTTCTGTCTGCATCATCTTGGTCTCCGAACATCTGTCCATTCAGATTTCTGATCATCTCTTCATTCAGACCTCTGATCTTGTGTTTGACATACTGGACTGTTTGCTCAGAGCTCTGTGATTGGCTTCTTGTCTGGGGGAGAAGGTGTCTTAAGAGATTCTGATTGGACACCAGTGAGAGGCCCAGGAGGAAGCGGAGGAAAAGGTCTAGATGTCCGTTCTCACTCTTTAAGGCCAGATCCACTGCAGTCTTGTGTAGGTCATGAAGTGTTGCAGCTCTGAACAGAGCAGGGAGCTGAGAGGTTTGCTGTTGGTCAGGCATGTTTCTCTCTCTGTTGCTGAAGCAGAGGAACACATATAAAGCTGCAAGAAACTCCTGAATGCTCAGATGCACAAAGCTGAACACCTTCACCTGGTTCAGCCCAGTCTCCTCTCTGAAGATCTGAGTACACACTCCTGAGTACACTGATGCTTCTGTGACATCAATGCCACACTCTCCCAGGTCTTCCTCATAGAAGATCAGATTGCCCTTCTCCAGTTGTTGGAAAGCCAGTTTCCCCAGTTTGAAGATCATCTCTTCATCTGTCTCTTTTCTCTCCTTGTACTTTACTATTTTGGTGCTTGTCTGAATGATCAGGAAGTGTGTGTACATTTGGGTCAAAGTCCTTGGCATTCCTACTTTCCCTGAGTCATTTGAAGTTCTCTCTACAACAGTGGCAGTAATCCAGGAGAAGACTGGAATGTGGCACATGATGTAGAGGCTCCTGGATGACTTCAGGTGTGTGATGGTTCTGCTGGCCAGGTTCTCATCACTGATTTTCTTCCTGAAGTACTCCTCTTTCTGTGGGTCGTTGAATCCCCTTATTTCTGTCACCTTGTTCACACATGTAGGAGCGATCTGATTGGCTGCTGCTGGTCGGGTGGTGATCCAGAGGAGAGCAGAGGGAAGCAGATTCCCCTTGATGAGGTTTGTCAGCAGCACGTCCACTGAGGCTGGCTCTGTCACATCACAACACCTCAGATTGGAGTCAAAATCTAGAGGAGGTCGACACTCATCCAGACCATCCAAGATAAACATGACTCTCTTCTGTGGACTGTCGAAGATTTTTGGATATTTTATTCCGGGGATAAAGTGCTGAATAAGATCCACCAGACTGAGTTTCTTTTCCCTCATCAGGTTCAGCTCACGGAAAAGAAAAGGAAATATGAAGTGGACATCCTGATTGGCTTTTCCTTCAGTCCAGTCCAGAATGAACTTCTGCACAGAGACTGTTTTCCCAATGCCAGCCACTCCCTTTGTCAGCACTCTAATGGGTTTGTCACTGTTATCTTTCGATAAGGGTTTAAAGATGTCACTGCATTTGATGGGTATGTCTTGTGCTGCTTCTCTCCAGGATGCTCTCTCTATCTGTCTGACCTCATGTTCATCATTGACCTCTCCTCTTCCTCCCTCTGTGATGTAGAGCTCTGTGTAGATCTCATGGAGGAGTCTGGCGTCTCCCTGATTTGGTACACCCTCAATCAGATGCTGAAACATCTTCTGCAGATGAGACTTGTTGATGTGATGCATTAACTCCATGAACTTTTCATCAGAGTCTGACCTGGGATTAAAACACAGTGTGGAGTTGTTAGACTATATCAGTCGTTCTCAAAGTGTGGTCCGCGGACCACTGGTGGTCCGCAAGTGCCCCGTAGTGGTCCGCGATGGCCACAAGTAAATTATTGCGACATTTCTAACATACAACTCAGAACGAAGAGAACACTGTCAGTAGAAGCCTAATCTATTAAAGAGTAGCCTAATCTATTAAGAAGGTCATGGATCGGTGGCTTAAGACAGGGACAATGAAAAGAAAATTAAATGAGAATGCCTCTGACACAAACAAGGAGAAGGGTCACTCCCGCCGCGGAGCTGCATTCAAACAGCATTTTTGTTCTCCCGCTGCGGACACAGCAAGATGATAACTTTATTCTGTGTTGTGTGACGTTGGATAATTACAACTCATAATTGTGAAAGTTGACTACTAGGATGGCTATATTATTGCCATTCGGCTAGCCTACGGTTGGTAGTGAATTACTGCGGTCGCGTGGTCGGTATGCGCATCGTTGTGTTTATTGGTGTTTAGTGATACATTGGCGTGTCTGAGTTTGTGATGGGAGTATGAGGCTGTGAGCGAACTATAGTTTGTAACTTAACCAAGTCACGCTTGGAGCAGGGTTCCAGATGCTTTGCCTAGCGCATTGTCATATCTATAACTAGCCTACCAATAAAAAAAGGAGTGCCCACCCGCGAAAATCACGTGCCGCTAACAATTGTCTGGTGCCAGGTAGGAGGCCTGTTGTTCCGGGGATATACTATTTAAACATAGCACAAAAAGTAAGGAAATTTGTGTTTGTTAGATTATTTCTTGGTTGTATTTCTTGGTTGCTTGCCTGTTTATTTCCCTTTTAAATGGTGCCACATTTGTAAGGAACATGCATTTGTGGGATGAGCAGCACAGCTGTGTATGTGGGTTGCGCCCATGAAAAATGTGCCAAAATTGCTAAATGCTAAACAGTTTATTCTTATGTTGGTATTCACTCTTGTTTTGAGTTGTTTGGTGGATTGGATGATTGAACTCTCGATCAGTAACAGGGAACAAACAAAAAATATTGGCAATTTTAAACTTTATTCATTTAATACACCCGCAGGAGCCTCAGGAGCGGGTGGAAGATCCACATACTCAGCTCTGCTGCTCATCCCCCAAATGCATGTTCCTTACAAATGTGGCATCAAAAAAAAAAAAAAAAGGGAAATAAACAGGCTTTCCAACGGTATAAGATTTATTGCCAAGAAGCATTATGTTTAGTTAGATGGTCCGCAAGTTTTTTTTTATTGGCTAAGTGGTCCTTGGTCTGAAAAAGTTTGAGAAACACTGGACTATATAATCCAGGACTGAGCCCATACTGCTGATTCATGATGAACACACACTGACCATAGGACACACTGTAGGTGTATTTACTCTTAAGCAGTATGCTTGATGCGGTCACAGCTCTTCTATGAACTGATTTATTCATTTAGCTAAAAGAAAGAACAGTGGATCTTTACATGTTCATCAGTTTGTGTGCTCCTGTGAACCCATGATCTTAGTGTTGTTGGCACCTTTCTCTACCAGAGATACAGGAATGCAAACAAGCACACCCAGAGAGAAAGACCGCTGTGAACTGATAACATCTTGGTCTTGATCACTATTGCCACATGGCCAGCACTTTTACTGTCTGTATTTCACATCTTGACACATGGACAAGGTGAGTATGTCACACACTGATCCTGCTGTGTTGTAAAGGACACACACACACACACACACACACACACACACACACACACACACACACACACACACACACACACACACACACACACACACACACACACACACACACACACACACACACACACACACACACACACACACACACACACACACAC
>NC_045177.1:1291907-1314407 GCF_900700415.2 Clupea harengus
CACTCTCCATGGACACACAGGTGGGTGTAGGGGAGTGTGAGTGTGACCTCCTGTTAGAGCTAGATCCCCCCATCCTAGAGAAGAAGAGGAGAACTTCCATCAGGAGAACATTCCTCTCACTGATCATGTCTGCTAATCACACACACACACACACACACACACACACACACAAGGAGAGAAGAACCTCCATCACCAGAACATGAATCACCACACACACACACACACACACCTCCATCATCAGAACATTAATCACCACACACACACGCCCACACACACACACACACACACCTCCATCATCAGAACATCAATCACCACTGACACAAACACAAACACACACACACACACACACACACACACACACACACACCTCCATCATCTAGGGTAGGCATTACAGTTTTTCTCGATTGATTACATTCAAAAACTGGAACTTATGGCACAATGACCACAACCTGTAACTCATGTGCCAACTCCCTAAACCAATTCTGCTAAACTATAAGCACAATTATCTGCTTTAGACACAGATTTCAATTGTTAACCACACTTTCTTCAAAACACTAAACACCATCCTCTCTACTTTGCACACTTCATCAATGCCAAAACCTCCTTGTGTTCAGACAGAACACACTGCTATTCAATTGGCAAAACTTCCATTTCCAAGGCTGTTGTGCCATTTGAAATCAAAGCTTTAGCAATATGATGGCCACAGGTTAGCTCCTGGTTTGGAGAACAATTGATGGCAACATTAAAGTGAGAGGTGATAAGAAAGGCAGAGGAGTGAGAGTAAGAGGAGGAGGAGGAGGAAGAGGATAAAGAGAAAGAGCAAGAAAAATAATAAAGTAATTATCTCTGATGAGATTCGGGCCACTGTGGTCAACCATATGGTCAACCATGGTTTGACCATGCAGGAGGCTGGCCAGAGGGTTCAACCAAATACAAGCCGCTTCTCAGTTGCATCCATTCTCTGGACATTCAGAAGAGGGAATAGGTAAGAAACACTACCATGACAGGAAAACACTAGTTTGAATGCCTTATCAGGAGTATAGTATTCTTGTATTTTCCATTGTACTGTATCTGTAAAATTACGTAAACAAATACAAAGTGCAACCATTGATGACCAAGACATATTCCTAAACATCAATACAGTGAGCCTAGCCACAGTGGACTGTGTTCTAAGGCGGAACACCTTGAGAATAAAGCAGGTGTACAGGGTGCCTTTTGTCAGAAACTCCGACAGTCAAACAGTTATGCTATGACTGTGCAAGTAAGTTATATACATTTCCACAACTGATTGCGTCCTATCAGCACTGACACATTACTGTACTGTATTGTAATCCAATCCAATGTTACAGTTTTTCTCGATTGCTTACACACATGAAGCATGCCTCGTTTTCTCAAAACTCTAAACACAAATCCCTAAACCACTCACACAAAATGCAAAAACATTCACAACACTGTGTAGGTCTATTTCTGATAGCACATTGTCAATATTGTCTTGAGCTAGAACCGGATGCAGTAGTTTTTTGTCCTTTTTTATTTTACATTTTTCTTTCTTTTTTTTGTTGACTGTACTGGCCTATATCCTATTGTTTGTTCTGTGCAAATCATTTACACATTCATTTGTGTTTGCTGTGATATATAGGCTACAGCACTTTTGAAAAAAATAAAGAAATATTTTAGTTGTTACTGTGTGTGTGTGTTGTTTTATATTTGCGTAAAAACATTATACAGTTATATTTTACTACAGGAGTAAGCGTATAGTAACATAATGTTCCTGATAAGGCCTTCATACTGGTGTTTTCCCATTTCATAGTAGTGTTTTCCATTGAGCACATCAGTGTTCAATCGATGCTTAGAATGTCTACTCATATAATGGGCTGTGTTTGTCATTAGAAAACAAAGTACCCTTTTGAGGTGACATAACACTGTTTTGAAAGCAAAGTCGCCTTTTGCAGGAGATATAAAGGGTTTTGCATTTTGTGTGAGTGGTTTTGGGATTTGTGTTTAGAGTTTTGAGAAAACGAGGCATGCTTTCAAAAAATGTGTGTTAGCAATCGAGAAAAACTGTAATCATCTCTCTCACAAACACACACACACACACACACACACAGCCACCTCCATCATGAGAACATTCCTCTCACTGCTTATGTCTGCCACACACACACACACACACACCCAGCATAAATCTTAGAGTGATAATCTTACTGTCTAGTAGAAAAGTGTCTTCCTCTAAAGTTGATATTTCGAGGCATGGAAAATTCACTCTCCATGGACACACAGGTGGGTGTAGGGGAGTGTGAGTGTGACCTCCTGTTAGAGCTTGATCCCCCCATCCTAGAGAAGAAGAGGAGAACTTCCATCAGGAGAACATTCCTCTCACTGCTCATATCTGCTACACACACACACACACACACACTCACACACACACACACACACACACACGCACAAACTCACACTTCCATCATGAGAACATTCCTCTCACTGCTCCTGTCTGCTAATCACACACACACAGGATGACCAGTTTTTGGAGAGAAAAGTTTGTCTGTTTCTTCCCACATAGTTATATAATGAACACACACATTAACCAGTACGACACAATTTGCTGAAATCTGAGACACATTAAATAATGTAGAAGATTATGTAAAGACTAAAGCCATGACCTTACTGACCAGTCGAAGAGTCTCCCCCTCAAAAGTTGATTATTTGACGTATGGAATTATCACGCTTCATGGACACACAGAAACCCTCACCTCCACACACCCTGTCTCCTAATCACACACATCATGAATACTACAGTCTTACTGTCCAGTTGGAGAATCTCCTCCACTAAAGTTGATATGTCGTTCCGGGGACTTGTCCATCTTCAAACCGGTGGGTGTAGAAGATTCTGACCTCCTCTCAGAGCTAGATCCCCCCCATCCTAGAGAAGAGGAGAACTTCCATCAGGAGAACATACCTCTTACTGCTAATGTCTGCTACACACACGCTCTCACACAAACACACACATTTTACAGTGATAAAGACTAGGGTTGCATCCAAAAATTCAGTTGCAGCCTAGGTCTACACAAATGTTTTTTTGACATTTGTGAGAATAGTAAAACCAGCCGCTACCTCTGTCCAATCTAGCAAAATACTACCTTGATGTACTACTAGTCTCCCCAGCGATAAGGTGTTTTCTGCGGCTGGCAACAACGGGCCAAAATGGGGCTTAAGCTTCAGGGCCCTGGTTGACACAGGAAGTAGTCCCACATCAGTGCAGTGTAAATTTGTAGCCTATCCCTTGGTAATGTGTGGGTGTGTTAAGTAGCGTACCATGTCCCCGTACTTGTAGGCTACCAGGTGTCGGGAAAAGTAACCAGTAGTCTAGCGTGACAATTAAAAAAATCAAATTTCTAGGACCATCAGGACCAGATCTGGGCCGCATCAGGCTAGAGTGTTTATATGCAATCAAATGTAAACTTGACTAGCCATAATAATCTTCTAAACTTAAAGACTAGTCATAATAACATTTAACCTTTTAAACGCAGTTGACCCGTGTTTTCACCTGGCTTTTTACTCACAGAAATCCACCTCTCGGAATATGTTCTGTCGGAGCGCATGCTCAAAGTTTTTAATGTGCTCTACCATTCACCTCTGAAAGTTATCTTAAATATTCAGAACCTGTATCTGTGTGTGCGCCCGTGTGTGTGTGTGTGTGTATCTTGGTGTGAGTGTGTGTGTCTGTGTGTGTGTGTGTGTGTGTGTGTGTGTGTGAGTGTATCTTGGGGTGTGTGTGTGTGTGTGTGTGTGTGTGTGTGTGTAAGTTTAGGTTAGACATGTCCTGTGACGGACAGAGAAGAAAGTAGTCAGTTTGTTAATTAAGCTTTCTGTGTGATGCACTTGTAGTCGCATGGGCTATCAGATGTATGTGTGTGTGTGTGTGTGTGTGTGTGTGTGTGTGTGTCTGTGTGTCTGTGTGTGTGAGTGTGTGTGTGTGTGTGTGTGTGTATGTGTGTGTGTGAGAGTGTGTGATTGTGTGTGTGTGTGAGTGTGTGTGAGTGTCTGTGAGTGTGTGTGAGTGTGTGTGTGTGTGTGTATGTGTGTGTGTGAGAGTGTGTGATTGTGTGTGTGTGTGTGAGTGTGTGTGTGAGTGTGTGAGTGTGTGTGTGAGTGTGTGAGTGTGTATGTGTGTGTGTGATGTTCTAGTCATGTCATCATCATGTGTGAGTGTGTGTGTGTGTGTGTGTTTGTGTTTGTATGTATATGTGTGTGTGTGTGTATCTGTGTGATGTTGTACTCATGTCATTGTGCAAACAAGGATGTGCAGCCTGAAGCGGGACGGGCACATTTGCATGCCTGGCATCAAACTTACAAACATACACGTGTCCACACACACACACATGCGCATATACACACACACACACACACACACGCGCATATACACACACACACACACCACACCACACCACACCACACCACACCACACCCCCCCCCCCCCACACACACACACACACACACACAGAGACTCTCTTTCATTCCCTTCCCCCTTTCCACGGACACCTGTGGATTGTTGTCTCTCTCCAGGACCTTTTCAAGGCTGTCTCTATGGCAACGACAATCTTGCGAACTGAGAATCTGTCTGATTGTGGCCTGGGGGAAGGCGACAATCCAGGCCTACTCATACACGAACTTTACATACATATACACGTACATACTACACACAGATATGCATTCACTCCCCTCACCCCCCACCCCACGCCTTCGCCTGCTTCGTACCCCCAGTGTGACAGGACGGGGTCTGTGACTGCCGCTGTAATGGCTGCTGGACCGGCTGGCTGCTTGTCTGTGCTGGCTTACCTTCTTCCCCCCACTGGCTGGGCTTAGATCACCCAGTCTTTGGCTTACCTCCATTCCCCCCCCTGTTGCAAGTCATGTTTAAAATGTATGTGCTTATGTGCTGAGGTGTGTTTTTTCCCTGCTCCCACACTGTACTCCTCTAGGAGCATAGTCTGTCAGTCCAATCTCCAAGCAAACAAATCCAATAGGTGCAGAGGCAAAAGATTAATCCGAAGAACAGGCAGATGTCGGTAATACAGATAAATCAATGAACATACAATGAACGCCAGAAACACAGGACACAGAGAAACACAATGAAAAAAGCAATGACATGAACGCCAACGAGAAAACTAAACACAATAACTTAAATACAACAGATAATGAGGGACAGGTGAAAACAATCAAAGTGGGGCAGAGAAATAAACAAGGCAGGGCACACACAAGGGCAGGGCGTGAGGAGTCTGACACGAGGAGACAAAGTTAAACAAACACAAAACCGTTCACAAGACCGCACCAGGAAAACGAACTAGGAAAAGGACGGGCAGATAATCAAGGGCAGGGCGTGAGGAGTCAGACACGAGGAGACAAAGGTGAACAAACACAAAACCGAATGCCACATGACAACACCAGGAAACAAACTAAGAAATAGGACAGGGCTTAACAAATAAACCTTAATTCTCTAAAGTACATACTGTCATCACAAACACGAATAAACCTTAAAGCAGCAATAAGGAGTTCTGTTCCAAAACTAGCAAGCTAACTACCTAAAACGGCATGCAAAAACCTTGCAAACACCACCAACAGATAGAAGCTTGCCAACACACTAACTGGTGTCTTTTGGCAGTATTTTTGCAGGGTATTACAGCCCGTTATACAGAACTACATAGGGCATATCCTGGATGGCAAGTGGGAAAGACACAGGTGTTTATCTGTCCTTCACATGACCATATGCTATCAAAATGAATTTGAGGATGGTACCAAAACTACTTGCCTATAAAACCATATCTCAAAAAGTGTCAAATTGTTGCATAGTGTTACTTTAATTCTTTACCTTAATTCTTCTTTCTTCTAATTTCTTCACACCTCTTTCTTAGTCTGTGTTCCTGTTTTTATTGCAGGGTTTGTCTGCCAGAGCTGTTAACTTATCCATTATCTTCCCGCCCACATCTGTTGTGTCACGCTATGACTCATTTGCCTTGCTTTACATATCATGTTACGATACTTCACCCAACCAGTAAATCCAGTTAAATGCACTTTCCATAAATAAATATATTATGCTGCTTACCATTGTCATACTTTACTCAGTTACCTTTGCCTTGCTGGCCTAAACTGCTTTAACCAATAATGTGACTTTATTATATTCATATGTATGTGCTGTGGGACCATAGATAGCATGAGGAGACAACCTCAGAATCATTGTGCTGAAGAACCATAGCTATAGTACAGAAGCTCCAGTTGGTTAGTGTCTTTAGAGCACACCTGAAGAGGTTAGCGTCAGTGTGAGTGTTAGTGAAAACTATGTATGATGCATGTAAATCAGTCAAACAGATTAACCTTTGTGCTCTTCCATGGAAGCAGTGACACTCTCTGTGGTCTCCGGAGCCACTTTCACAGCAGCGGGTAGAAAGACCTTTTTTTATTCATTTTTTTAAAGCATCCTCACATTGCAGCACTTTTCCAGGATCATTCTGTACTATTTTCTTCTATTCAAACTCACACATTATTGCGTTATTGTCCCCACACACACACACACACACACACACACACCTGAATTCTTTACATATTTATGTCACGGCGGCTGAGGCCGAGTAAAACAGGTTTGGAACCAAAGGCAGACAAAGGCAACAAAGTATCTTCAAAAGGAGTATTTTAATAAACCTTTCAAAAAACAGAGGCAGGAGATCCAACAGAAAACAGCAAAGCTCAGAAGATACAAACATGGGGATCTCAACGAGGCATGGCAGGCAGCATAAGACAGAAACATAAAAACTCACAGAACAGGGCTAGATGCACAGTCCAAAGCAGTCCAATAAAACCCACAAAGGGTTAAATCCAAAATCCAAAGGAATCCAGGCAAAAAAACAGACAGGCAAGAAAAATGCAACAGGAAACCGTGGCAAGAGAGGTGTCCAGGTAAGCGAAGAGATAATCCAGCACTGAATGTTATTCAGAGCACGGTTTAACACAGGCACTGATGAGGTCCAATTAGACACAGGTGTGTGACCAGGCACAGGGAAGAAACGAGGCTTCATTAGCAACAGGAGTGTCAGAGCATTCACACGCTTCCGTTGGAATGCGTTAATCCGTCAGGGTTGACGGATCTCCATTCACTTTGAATGGGGTGACGTCATCCTTTGCCGAACTGAATTATGGCTCCGTTGGGTTCCCGTGCGTTGCGTGTCATGCTTTGCTTGCGGGAAGAGTTGAAGAATGTTCAACTTCTTGAGAGGCAATGCATGCGTCAGCCAATCAAATTGCCTTTCATGCATAACTGACAGCACAGGCGCTAGCCAATCAGATCCCGTATATGCTCACGTCTAGAAAGCGGCAAGCTAAAAAAAAAAAAAGATGGCGACCAAACTCCGTAGATGGTCGTATTTGTACCCAAAAGTTGTTTGTTTGACTTTTTTTTGCTTAGATTTTTTAAAAGTTACCGAGAAATAGACACTGCACAATGTAAAAACCCCTTTATTGTAACTGAAAAATACGTCTGATAGGATTTGCGAGTTGTGTGAGCACCCTACCTAATGTTAGCATGCTACTGCTTACAAGGTAAGCAGCTTGCTAGTGGCGTGATTGGTTTGTTGACCTGTCAATCTCACTATAACGTCTCTGGTATCAACAGAACCCCATGCGCCAGACTCCTCCTCCGCCATCCGTTGGCGCAACGCATTCCAACGGAAGCGTGTGAATGCTCGGTCAGGCAGGGCACAGGGAAGAGATGAGGTCCAATTAGCCACAGGTGTGTTAGACCAGGCACCTGGAAGAGTCAGTGAGTTAAGCATGGCAAACCTGAAGCGGGGAGAGAGAGGAAGAGAGAGAGAGAGCGCACACACAAGACATGGGGCACACGACATAGAAAACATGGATCTGGCTCAGATCGTGACAATTTATTGAAATTCATTCATTATTGTGGAGTTTTTGTTTAGTCTCAGACTCGTTTTTTATATTAAATCTGATAACCCACTCAGCTAGTATATATTGTATATCATGTATATCATTGTTTCTGTGGTACTGCAATGACCCATGTCTGATTGTCTGTCTAATCTCACCTTTTGAAGGATCTCAATTGTGCGTCTGTGTTTTTTTTTGCTCTGTCGTTCATTATGCGGCGAGTTATTAGTGCGAGACTGCTACACACAAGACATCACACCGGTGTTCCAGTTAAAGTGGTTATGCTAGACTATCGTAATGGGCTATTGAATTTCATCTCTTGCCAGTGGTTGCTAAAGTATTAGTCCCAGTTCAACTCAACTATAAGAATGAGGTGAGGAACTCAACCTACTACTGTCTATTGAGGTTATTGGCTGTCTGGGAGTGTTTATCAGTTTTAATGAATTATGTCTCCAATAAAGAGTCACTTGTACCTTTGGCTTTGGCACGCAGCTACCTCACACACACACACACATCAGAACACGGACACACACAACATGCTCACTACAGGCCACAGTATTCTCCACCAAGGTTAGACCCACACTTTTTGAAATGACACCAGACCGGGTTTTAAAGAAAATAAATGTTTTTCAGTCACAAGGCATCAGGTTTAATTCTCCCTAGGATCCATTTGTAAATGACATCAAACGGTTATTTTTGACGCAGTTCTTATAGCCTACATCAGCTATAGTTGAAGTACATAAAAATGCCCAAATAGTAATGCTAAATTAGAAAGATAGTATTATAATATAGCCATTAATGATATAAAAGATTTTTTTCCCTCACCTGATGTTGTAGTCGTTGCATATCATGGCCAGTAGATGGCGGTAAGACACAATGAATTAGCTGTATTACTGCCAGTGATGTCAGACCTTGAGCTCCAAATAAAAATGTTCCCTGCATCAAGTTTATGTGGTAAAGTTGCTGTTTGCCCATAAAACAAAAACACACACACACACACACACACACACACACACACACACACACACACACACACACACACACACACACACACACTTTCTCTCTCTCTCTCTCTCTCTCTCACACACACACACACACACACACACACACACACACACACACACACACACACACATTCTTCAGCATCACCTCAGGCTCATCAGAGGAAGCACCATTCTTCAGCATCACATCAGGATCATCAGAGGAAGCAGCGTTCTTCAGACACCATTACCTCAGGCTGATCTACTGATGTGAAATACTGGGCTTGGAATGTGAACGCTTCTTGAGCTTCTTGATTACAGCTATATTAAATTAATAACAGCTTTATTGCATTAAACCTAGAAGTGTAGGCTTGAATTCGAAACTGTAGACTAAGGGCTTATAACTGGCTTAGGTATAATGTACTTTATTATTTTCAAAGCAGCTGTTTTTTAATTGATTCCCTAGTTTAGAAATTAATGCTGTTATCATTGCCATACATTAGGGCTGTATTTAACCGTGGATGTCTCGAGATCTGCTTCACTGCATACAGCAGCTAGAGAAAGGAGAACATGAAGACAGTAGATCTGACAAATAAAAAATTGAATTGGGACAAATCTGTATTAGCTGTAGTAGCTTTAGAACGACACAAACAAAACTGGATAGCAAGTTTCACATTCCTGCAGTCCCACTCCAGTCCAGATGGTGGCAGTAATGCATAGTGTTCTGGTTGGTTTGCCAGCCACTTCGAATTCGCAAGTAAGAAAGTTTCACAGAAGTACATCGGGAGAGCTCCCGGAGTTTCGTCGATGTTGGTTTCGACGATTTTGTGGTGTTAAACACTGCTTGAGGTGCTGTCAGACTTAAACTCAAAATTTATAAATATCCGTTTGCGACTTTAGTTAAGGTACGTTTTAGTCACAGTATCATAATTCAGCCTACTTCATTCTAACCTACAGTAGCGTTTTGGAATGTATCAGCTCTGAGCAAATGAGATGTGGAGACCGCGACCATGCAGTACTGACATGCGAGGTAGCAATTATTTCTGTAGTGTTGTGTTATTAATTTTTTTCATCTAGGAAAACAGAGCTTGAAACCCGTTTTCCTGTGTGTTCGCTGGACTTCGTAGGAAACTCTGGACGGGATCATCTCTACTCCGTTGCTAACATGAATCTGGGATTGCCGTTGAGCTCTGGCTGTGATGAAGCACACCTGTTACCCCTGAGACTGATAATGAAAGAAGAGGAATATGGACATATGATTACATGCCAAGATGAAGAAGAAAAGCCCATTGCAGATCTTCACTGTAGAACTGAATCAGACTTCAGAGAGTCACTAAGCTCCACTTATAATGAAATACTACTGACAACAGTGGAGGTTAAAGTTAAGAAAGAAGAGGATGAGCAAGAACACAACGATTGTCCTCTGGAAAGTAAGTCACTTCAGACTGATGCACTAAGAGCTGTGTTCAGTGGTCAATTAATTTATGTATGCATGTATGATGATAATCCTTTTTTTTTTGTCTGTAGTCTTTCATTTCTGCCAGATATGATGTCAATTCATATTTCGTTTTTCAGTTTAAGTTGTGAGTTAAATTTTGTTTAGCCGATATTGATGATATTCCTTTCTGTGTTGTTTCACTCCGTTTGTTTGAATTATGCCTGGGTCTCGTCCATTAGGTTCAGAATATGCATTTCGGTCAAATATTCGAAATTATTCTCCCCCGTTCTGCCCTGCACGCTAGATTGGAGGCATTCCTGTGTACTCTCTGACAGTTCTAACAAAATTCCAGCTGAAATATCTTTTTTTGTCCCATAATTCATAAAGTGTATTTGTTCCCCTTTGCACATAATCCCTCCTCCCTTGGGGACAATAACAAACCCTCAGCATGTAGGAGGCATTTACCCCCCCCCCCCCTCTCTAGGAGATATTTGCCCCCCCCCCCCCCTCCCTAGGAGACATTTAATACCCCCCCTCTAGGAGACATTTACCCCCCCCCCCCCTCTAGTGTGAGTCCTGAAATTGTAGATTTGTCAGTGGATGTTGCCGGTTAAATCACATGTCAATTAGACGTGTGTCAATCATTCAATCAGCCAGACAGTTGAACAGACAGAACATGGCAATCATAGTATTCACCTTCGCATAATTTTAAACCATAATTCGAATGTTTCATTAACTTAAACTTATCAACATTAATAATTCATATACATTTGGAACCTTAAATTACAAAACGGCTCCAACATCATTTATAGTTATAAGTTAAATATCGTTGGGTTGAGACCAACATCCTTGCCAAACTCCTTTGGTCTGTGTAGCGAAGGGAGAGCGTAGTCACCCCACCCGGACTCGAACCCGGTTCTACAGGGTGGCAAACATGCACTCTGACCGCAACGCCAAAGAGCCATGCTCGATGGCATGGCAGCCAGAGCACATTCTCATCTATAGTGATGGCACATCGTCACAGTCTGTCTAAAGTAGCATGTTCTTTTGTTTTTAATTTTGACACATTTTACACGTGTGTGTGTGTGTGTGGCAAATGAGAGATGTGGA
This sequence comes from Clupea harengus, assembly GCF_900700415.2. NCBI lineage: Eukaryota > Metazoa > Chordata > Actinopteri > Clupeiformes > Clupeidae > Clupea > Clupea harengus. Next base: position 1,303,362 of record NC_045177.1, read on the forward strand.
GACCGCAACCGTGTTGGTTCTATTAATTTTAAACTAGGAAAACAGAGCTTGAAATCCGTTTTCCTTTGTGTTCCCCTGACTTTACAGGAAACTCTGGACGGGATCATCTCTGCTCAGTTGCTAACATGAATCTGGGACTGCCGTTGAGACCTGGCTGTGATGAAACACACCAGGTACCCCTGACACTGAGAGTGAACGAAAAGGACATCAAAGAAGAGGAATATGAACACATGATTACATGCCAAGATGAAGAAGAAAAGCCCGTTGCAGATCTTCACTGTAAAGCTGTAACAGACTACACAGAGTCACTTAGCTCCACTTGTAATGAAAGACCGCGGACAACAGTGGAGGAACACAACTACTGTCTTCTGGAAAGTAAGTAACTTAAGGCTGATGCACTAAGAGCTGTGTTCAATGGTCAATTCATGATGGCGTCAAAATACTGTACGTGTGCTGGCATTCTTGTAGATATTTCAGTGCTCTCAAATCTATTAGTGTGATGCCTTTCAATCTCCAAGTGTTGGAGATTTAAATAGATAGATAGATAGATGGATACTTTATTAATCCCGAGGGAAATTTAGGTCATCCAGTAGCTTATACACTTAACTTAACTCACATACATACACAAATCACAGTAGAAAAAACAATACACATAGGGAGAACATGTTCACAGGGAGTGGGGTGTATACAGATATTAAACAGATATTACAATGTGCATTGATTGTGTCAGTGTTGATGTCCACGAGGATAGTAGTGCAAAGAGTGCAGAGAGATGGTGAGAGATGGTCTTCATGTGCTTGTGTGGATAGTGCAAAGATAGAGTACTTGTGCTTGTGTGTGTGAGGATAGTGCAAAGTGATATAAATAGTACAGTCTGTGCAATGGGCTAGTATAGCCAGTAAAAAGAGTAAAAATGTCACGTGTTGATCTTGTTGATGAAGTGGAGGACAGATATGGCTGTTGGGGTTTAATGAAGTGGAGGACAGATAATAAATAAACAATAAACAATAAATAAACAATAAACAGATATGGCTGTTGGGGTTTAATGACGTGGTAGATATGGCTGTTGGGGTTTAATGACGTGGTAGATATGGCTGTTGGGGTTTAATGAAGTGGTAGATATGTGTTGGGGTTTAATGACGTGGTAGATATGGCTGTTAGGGTTTAATGACGTGGAGGACAGATAATAAATAAACAATAAATAAACAATAAACAGATATGGCTGTTGGGGTTTAATGAAGAGGAAGATATGGCTGTTGGGGTTTAATGAGGTGGTAGATATGGCAGTTGGGGTTTATTGAAGTGGAGGATAGATAATAAATAAACAATAAATAAACAATAAACAGATATGGCTGTTGGGGTTTAATGAAGAGGTAGATATGGCTGTTTGGGTTTAATGAAGTGGTAGATATGGCTGTTGGGGTTTAATGAAGTGGTAGATATGGCTGTTGGGTTTAATGAAGTGGTAGATATGGCTGTTGGGGTTTAATGAAGTGGTAGATATGGCAGTTGGGGTTTAATGAAGTGGTAGATATGGCTGTTGGGGTTTAATGAAGAGGTAGATATGGCTGTTGGGGTTTAATGAAGTGGTAGATATGGCTGTTGGGGTTTAATGACGTGGAGGACAGATAATAAATAAACAATAAACAATAAATAAACAATAAACAATAAACAGATATGGCTGTTGGGGTTTAATGAGGACAGATATGGCTGTTGGGGTTTAATGAAGTGGAGGACAGATAATAAATAAACAATAAACAATAAACAGATATGGCTGTTGGGGTTTAATGACGTGCTCATTTTTACTGAAGGGTGGAGCTTCACCCAATGTCTAGGGCCACATCATATTTACATAAGATCCCCTAAAGGGCCAAATAATAATAATAATAATAATAATATAACTCCCTACATAAAAGGGAAAACTAATTACATTTTTAATTTAGTGTCAGCAGATGCTTAATTTCCACTAGGCCTCACTTCCGCTAGGCCTCACTTCCGCTAGGCCTCACTTCCGCTAGGCCTCATTTCTGCTAGCATACATGTAGGCGCCATTAGCATTAGCACTTCTGCTAGCACACTGCTAGAATATCTGTAGGTGCCATTAGCACAAGCATTAGCACTTCTACTAGCACACTGCTAGAATATGCACCATTAGCACTTCTGCTGTGTTTGTGTGTGTGTGTGTGTGTGTGTGTGTGTTGAGAAGGGTGTGCATAGCCTTAATCTGCTGTCTTCTGCTCATCTTTAAGGGTGAGAGGTCGGGCCAAACACAGAAGATAGTCAGGAGACTCCAGCACAAACACCAGCTCTACACTCACAAACCAGCCATGACGACGGATCCGGGCGAGAAGTAGGGCGCCATGACGACGGATCCGGGCGAGCGCCACGTCTGCTGCCTGACCACTGCCTCATTTGCAGAGGCCACAAATACACACTAGAGAAAAACACCGGAAAGAGGCGGAAGGAGAGTCTCAGTCGGTGCGAGACGCTAAACGCTGGGAATCATCTGCTCGCCGCCGCTCAAGGAAGAAAGGACGAGCCTCTCCTTCGACGGATCCAAGACCTCGACTTGGCTGCCTGGGAGGTGCGGTACCACCACACCTGCTTCAGGGATTACACCCGGTATGTGTGTGCCTCCCGCTATGTGTCTATCAAAACTGGAAAAACAGACCTCAGCTTGTATGAAAAAGGTTACAAGCAGTTCTGCGAGAGCGTCGTCGAGGAGAGGCTCATGAGGAGGAGGGAGGTGCTCCGCCTGTCGAGGCTGAACTTCCTTTTTCAAGAGATTGTAAGAGAAACGGACGGAGTCGACATCAATGACTATAAGCCTCACATATTAAAGGTCCGACTCCGCAAGTCCTATCCTGCCTTAAAGTTCCACAAATCATCTGAAACCTATCTTGTGTACGTGGACCTGTCAGCTGAGGAGATCGTCCATGAAGCCGCCGCCTCTTCTTCCTCCTCGTCGTCACCGTCTGAAGACAGTAGGGGAGAGATGACAACTACAGGACGTCTTGAAAGTGAAAGTGCCACTATGAATGATTCTAGACTATTATATCATGCAGCCCTCACACTGAACGGCATTATCCAAGAGACAGCAAAAAAGACCCCAACGCTCCCAGCAAGAGACCTGACACTGGAGAATGCCCTACGCGTAGTGCCACCCCAACACACACCTGCCCTTGGCATAGTGCCCCCACAACACACACCTGCCCTTGGCATAGTGCCCCCACAACACACACCTGCCCTTGGCGTAGTGCCCCCACAACACACACCTGCCCTTGGCGTAGTGCCCCCACAACACACACCTGCCCTTGGCATAGTGCCCCCACAACACACACCTGCCCTACGCGTAGTGCCCCCACAACTTTTCAACTTTATTGCTTGGGCATCTGGAATCTCATCACTACCATCAGATGAACGTGTCGAAGTAAGTGTAGAGGACAGCAGAAAGATAGTCTCATCCTGTCAAGACATCATTGCCCTGGCAACCAGTGGACGTTGACTCATGCCAGAACAGTCCTCACTTGCAATGGTCGTTCGGCACATGACTGGTTCAGCACAGCTCATAGGGTGGTAACATGGTCTTGGCCAGATGATGTGTGTGTGTGTGTGTGTGTTAAATGGTCTTGGCCAGATGGTTACCCCACACATCATCTACAAAAAGAACAAGACGGGACTGTTTATCCTCCTCCATCGAACATTTTAAGTTACACAACGGGGAAAGCGGTCTGGACCACAGAATTAAGTTTGTGTGTGTGTCTGTGTGTGTGTGTGTGTGTGTGTGTAAGCGGTCTGGACCACAGAATTAAGTGTGTGTGTGTGCGGGTGCGCGTGGGCGTGAAAGCGGTCTGGACCACAGAATTAAGTGTGTGTGTGTGCGGGTGCGCGTGGGCGTGAAAGCGGTCTGGACCACAGAATTAAGTGTGTGTGTGTGCGGGTGCGTGTACACTTTCACTGATGTATGAGACTGATGGTTTAGAAAAACAAACATGATATAAAACTGCCAAATACTGATCAAATGAATACTTAAAACAAGTCTCTGTTTCAATGGTTTGAAGCTGTCGCGGCTGAAATGAAAGATGTTGATGGAATCTCAATATAGACGACAAACATTAGACAAAGGACCACGAGGTGAATCAAAGGGTTCTGGAGGTGTATTTCAAGGCACTCCTGCAGGGAGTCAATTCCAACATCAAGGTAGAGGCAGGGAAAAGACTAAAGAGCATCACAGTGTTACAGGTTAAATACTAGTCAGCATGGGAGGATACATTGGGGGGGGGGGGTTGTTACAGGTCAAGGTGGGGAAGGGGGCATGACATTGGGAGGGCAGGGGACCCTCCTACGGATGTTTCTGGAACACACACAAAGGCAAAATGGTGGATAGGTGATTATCAATACACATGGCACACACACACAGGAGAACATGATTGCAATGCAATGGTAAGTATATAAATTAATGGTAATATCAATTTCCATCAGTGGCAATATGTCCAACAGCTCCTTGGTGAAACAGGTGTCAAAATGGGTGCATCTGATTGGTTAATAATGTTCTTACGCCAGTATCTCATCGTGCTATTGGTTCGACTGATATAGTATGCTCCTGCGTTTGCCTGCAAGTTTAACCAACTTTTATACTATGGTTTTGACAAAATGTGCAAAAAGTGGAGGTGGCAACAACTGGTTTATCGTTTGAAATAAAATAGTCATCCCAACTTTAGAAATCCAGTTTCGCCCCCGTTCATTCTACAAAGTTGAACAGATACGGGGCTTCGGCCCACACACACTAACACAAACACACACACACACACACACACACACACACACACACACATACACCGTCTATTAGGGGAAGAGTGGAGATCACTGCGTTCTTGTGTAGAGTCTATCAGTCTGGACAGAAGCACAGAACCCTGTACACGTTTGGTTTACAGCAGGAAGACAAATATTATATGCTTATTACTTTTGGTTTACAGCAGGAAGTATAAATAAATATTATATGCTTAATACTTTTTGGGCAGTGAATGTGAATGTTTAAAACAAAACATAAATAAATAATAATAGTTTTGTTTTTCAGTTTTAGGGGCTTTATCTGACAGAAACCCCGAACCAAAATAACAAACCCTCTTACACCAAGTACATAGCTCTACCCATTAGTGAAACGTAAGTGAAGTGTAAATATGGCTTTAACTTGAGCAATATTAATAATTTGAATTAATAAATAAAAGAATCAACATTAATATAAATAAGTATTATATAATAGCATAATAATAGCAATAATGTTATAAATAATAATTCATATTTGGGATCTCTGAAGGACAAAAGAAAAGCCTGTTTAGATTGACATGGACATTGACATACCCTCTATGTGTGTGTGTGTGTGTGTGTCAGGGTTGTAAAAAAGAGAGATTGTTAAACCGGAGAGAGACCAGTTGAACAGCTACAAGGGTGGGGGCAGCCTGCACAGCAGACTCAGAGTGAGCAACACAGAGGAAGAGGAGCCCAAAGATGAAGATTACCTTTGTGAGTTGCTCTTACTGCTGCCTCTCTTTATTTCTAACGGACACGGACACGGACACGGACACCTGCTATTCTTTTCTCCCTCTAAAGTTTGACTTTCTACTGGACACGCGCTTTTTCTCTCTCTCTCTCTTCCTCTTTTTCCTTCTTTCTCTTGTTTTATCTCTCTCTTTTCTTTTCTCTCTTTCTCTTTTCAGAGAGATGAAATATCACTGGTGTAAGTGCAGTAATGTCACTGCATTTCAACTGTATAATTGATCATTGTCTCCATCATTTTGTGAATTTATCATTTATTTCTCCTCTTTTCTCCTCTGAACTTCATCACTCTAAAGGTCCATCTGCTGATGACTTCATACCATTTCCAGCCATTTTAAATGGATGTTTTCACAGTTGGTGGTTATTCAGTTTTACAACAGAAGGATTGTACATCTTATACACACGTTCTATCATAATGAAAATGAATGATCTCTGATTTGTTCCTTTTCCTCTGCAGACTGTGAGTCTTTCTACATTGATGTGTGTAGGGTCCATGGCCCCCCTAACTTCATCCCCGATACCCCAGCTCCTGTAGGGGTCCCAGACCGAGCCAGACTCACCCTGCCTCCCGGACTGGTGGTCAGAGAGTCCAACATCCCAAACGCAGGTCTGGGGGTGTTCAACCAGGGCCAGACGGTGCCCAGAGGGGCACACTTTGGCCCCTATGAGGGAGAGGTGACGGACAGGGACGAGGCCATAGAGAGCAGATACTCCTGGGTGGTGAGTGATCAAATGGTGTTCAGTTAAATGCACACACACAAACACTCATTCGATTGAATGCTGGACAAAATGAGTCTTTGCAGGGTTGACTGATGTGCATTTTTTAGGGCTGATCAATATGTAGTTGGGCTGATCAATGTCTAGTTTGGGCTGATTCATATCTCTCTGGAAACAGTGTGAAAACGGCCTTCTCCTGGGTGGTTTGCCTCTGGCGATACATTAAAAATTCCGCCAATGCGTGGATTCTGGGAAGAGGCATGACAACACATTCTTCTCGGACAGGAAAAATATGCATGCCAATAAATATGAAGCTATCTTCTAAAGGGGATGGAGCTATAGGGGGTGCAGACACATATGGGCCCAGTCTTAAAGGGGATGGAGACCCATATGGGCCCAGTCTAAAAAGGGGATGCAGACCCATATGGGCCCAGTCTTAAAGGGGATGGAGACCCATATGGGCCCAGTCTTAAAGGGGATACAGACCCATATGGGCCCAGTCTTAAAGGGGGGCCGATAGTGATATGAACCAAAATGTTTGTCTATCAATACTTTAAAACCTGGTACGAAAACCAACTTAAAAAGATGATCTCAATTATTTTCCTTCTTTTTTGTTTTTAGTTCTTCTGTAATGAAACAGGTGAAAACTTTAAGGCAACAGAGGTGAATTATGTTTTTAGTTCTGCAATGACATGTTTGATTAAATGTTTCCACAGATATACAAGAGCCGACATGAAGATGAGATGCGTGATGGCGTGTGCAGGGGTGTGGTGGCGTGCGCAGGCGTGTGCAGGGGCGTGATGGCGTGTGCAGGGGTGTGATGGCGTGTGCAGGGGTGTGATGGTGTGTGATGGCGTGTGTAGGGGCATGATGGCGTGTGCAGGGGCGTGTGCAGGTGTGTGCAGGGGTGTGCAGGCGTGTGCAGGGGTGTGCTGGCGTGTGCAGGGGTGTGATGGCGTGTGCAGGGGTGTGCAGGCGTGTGCTGGCGTGTGCAGGGGTGTGATGGCGTGTGCAGGGGTGTGCAGGCGTGTGCAGGGGTGTGCTGGCGTGTGCAGGGGTGTGATGGCGTGTGCAAGCTCCAATGAAGCTGAAAAGGCTTCAAAATGAGGCCTCCTGACTCATAAAAAGATGCATGTTGCACATTTAAATCTTGAAGTTAGGTTTTTAAAACCGTAAAAAGAGACCAAGATCATGTGCCAATCACATGCCAGCATTATGCTTGTATAGGTTGTGTGTATTCAAAATACTAACTAGTGTGGCTTTTAAAAAATGCTTTTTAATGTTAATTTAAACTATGCTAATAAAATACAATTTAGTGTACATATTTGTGTGTGCATTTTTGTGAGTACACACCAAAGACCATGAAATGCCACTATGCACAGCAAAGCAGGGATTGTGTAGCTGTAGTCTAATCACATTTAAACTATGCTAACAAAATATATTTTAATGTTCATATTTGTGAAATTCCTATGGGGGGGCAAGGACCATCAAATATCACCATACAAGAAAGCAGGGATTGTGTAGGACATGACGTGCATACTCAAGAACTAGCCCAGTAGCAATGCCGTGCATACTCAAGAACTAGCCCAGTAGCAATGACGTGCATACTCAAGAACTAGCCCAGTAGCAATGACGTGCATACTCAAGTATGTACTCAAGTCAGAACTAGCCCAGTAGCAATGACGTGCATACTCAAGAACTAGCCCAGTAGCAATGACGTGCATACTCAAGAACTAGCCCAGTAGCAATGACGTGCATACTCAAGTATGTACTCAAGTCAGAACTAGCCCAGTAGCAAACAAGCTGAACTGCTGAAGGTTATGATAATTAACACGATTACATTTACATTTAGCAGACGCTTTTATCCAAAGCAACTTACATATGTGCGACTTACAATGTATACACATTTTACATTTACACTGATGGCACACTGCACATCAGGAGCAATTAGGGGTTCAGTGTCTTGCTCAAGGACGCTTCGACAGGGAATCGAACTAGCAACCTTCTGATTACTAAACGACTTCTCTACCACTGTACCACTGACGCCCACGATGCCTGAATATAACAATAATGTTAGTGTGTGTAGTAACTGTGTTTAAGAGATTAAACTGTGGACTATCAATGGCCATCTAATAAATAATCTGTCTCACTGATTTGTAGTCTCATGAATCATTGGTTACAGTGGGTGTTTATTATTTTAAGAATAGCATGTCAGGAAATGTAGCATGTCTACTAACAAGCGGTCTCTGGTAACCCATGGCAACCAGCAGGATCGCCACCAGAACCTGATTATTGAAACATTAATTAGTGGACTGATAATCTACCAATGCTCATGTTTGAAAATGTAATGATAAACTTGGCTTTGCATGGTACATATCTCTTGGTAGATTTCTAGGATTTGAAGCATGTGCTGATTGGTTGATGACTGGGTATGTGTGAAGAGGATTGGCTGCTCTGGAGAGGGCCTGTGTGCTGATTGGTTGATGACTGGGTATGTGTGAAGAGGATTGGCTGCTCTGGAGAGGGCCTGTGTGCTGATTGGTTGATGACTGGGTATGTGTGAAGAGGATTGGCTGCTCTGGAGAGGGCCTGTGTGCTGATTGGTTGATGACTGGGTATGTGTGAAGAGGATTGGCTGCTCTGGAGAGGGCCTGTGTGCTGATTGGTTGATGACTGGGTATGTGTGAAGAGGATTGGCTGCTCTGCAGGGGGCCTGTGTGCTGATTGGTTGATGATTGGGTATGTGTGAAGACATGCTTACTGATTGCTTACAGTAGATATACATTTTCACTCAAAAACACACACACACACACACACACCCACACACCCACACGGTTCTGTTTAATTGGAGGTTTCAAATAAAAAATTTAAAAAACACACACACACACACACTGTTCTTTTCTGTTTATTGTGGAGGTATCAAATTAAAAACAATTAAAAAAAGACATAACCTATCTTTAGGATTGTCACTTCTTTATGACCATCTTCAAAAAGACACAACCTATCTCCATCTACAAAAGGATCAGGGTAAGGGATGTTACATAATACAATGTGACAGTTACCTGTGTGTGTGTGTGTGTGTGTGTTGGGGGGGGGGGGGTGATACCCGTGTGTGTGTGTTATCCTTGTGTTTGAGTGTGTGTGTTACCCGTGTGTGTGTGTTACCTGTGTGTGTTTGTGGAGAGGGGGGGTGTTAAGGATGTTACAAAACACGTGTTAGTTCTTCTCTATGGTTCTTGGTTCTGGCACATGGAATATGAGGGTCTTGGTGAGAGTGTCTCTGTGTTCCGGCACCTGGGTGTAGAGTTTCCCACTGCAACGAGCAGGCAGACTCTAGAAAGAAAAGAAAAAAGACACACACACACACACACACAGGTGGTTTACTACAGTATACATGGCACGCAGGCTCGCACGCACACACACACACACACACAGACAGGTGGTTCACCCCAGTACGTAACACACACACTCACACACTCAAAGACAGGTGGTTTACCCCAGTACGACACACACACAAACACACACACACACAAACAAATACAGGTTATTTTCCCCCAAGTACATCACACACACACACACACACACAAAAACAGGTGGTTTACCCCAGTACGACACACACACAAACACACACACACAAACAAATACAGGTTCTTTTCCCCCCAGTACATCACACACACACACACACACAAACACACACAAACACACACACACACACAGACAGGTGGTTTACCCCAGTACGTAACACACACACACACACACACTCAAAGACAGGTGGTTTACTCCAGTACATGACACACACACAAACACACTAACACAGGTGGTTTACCCCAGTACACACACACACACACACACACACACACAGACAGGTGATTTACCCCAGTACGACACACACACACACACACACACACACACAGGTGGTTTACCCCAGTACAGGACACACACACACACACACACACACACACACACACACACATGCACACACACAGACAGGTGGTTTACCCAGGTACATCACACACATGCTCGCTCGCGTATCTGGTGGAGGTTTGTGTACTTACTACCGGTCTCCCTGTAACTTCTCTCTTGACACAGGTAAGGATTTTGACAACATCTTCACCCCTGGAAACAGTCCGAATGCAAAAACATCATCATCCTCATCATCATCATCATTTCCATCTCCTCCATCATCATCCTCAAACATCATCATCATCATCAATCAATCAATCAATCATCATCTATCATCTGCAAGTGCACAACACATTAAACCAGATACTTAATGTGCGACAACTGAAATTTTCACTCACACACACACAGACAGACAGACACAGACACACACACACACCTGGGGCAGTGTTTTCTCAGCTGTCTGCATAAGGACTGAATGAAGAAAGACCCTGTTTGTGTATGTCTCAAAGAGTAGTGCCCAGCGACGGTCGGCATGCAACAGAGGAAGTCCGAGCTGGGAGGATTCGTGCCCTGTCTGTATTCGCCTGTCTGGCAGCCCTGAAAGAAGAAGACTTTGGGTTTGCCGGCGAGGTCCGGGCAATTCTCTGTGCTGAAGATGGAGAGGAGGTCATTGGTGGCCACCATATCGCTGTCCGAGCCCATCACAGTGCCGGCTTCACCATGACTGAGCACGCAACAGACAAAGCAGTCGCCGTGACGTCTGGTCCTATAGGTCTGGAGCGTGTCCCTCATGCTCTTCGCCGCCAGGTCTTGATAGATGCACACGTCAAAGCCTAGCCAGATGAAGACCTCCTTCAGAGCATCTAAACA
>NC_045177.1:1319407-1321907 GCF_900700415.2 Clupea harengus
GTGCCTGTCCACTCACATCTGTGGATACAAAACAAACTCAGTCAGCTGATCCTGTGTAGTTCCATCTGTGGATACAAAACAAAGACATGCATTATAAGTAAAATATAATGCTGGTCAGCTTACCAATTAAAATATTTTGTGGCTTGATATCCCGATGGATCACTTGAGCTCCATGAAGGACCTGCAGGCCCATGAGCACCTCTTGAGCCATCCGTTTGAGCATCAACTCACTCCTCTCAGGTACCCTATCGCTTAGGTATTCATCCAGGCTGTACTCGCACAGCTGCAGGGCGATGTAGCCGAAGTGTTCGTCCTCTGTCGAGTCCACGTAGCGCACGATGTACAGACTGTCCAGCCTGGGATCCTGGAGTATCTGGAGCTCCTTCTGCATACACTCAAAGTTGGACCTGACCACTCTCTTAATCGCCACCTCAGTGCCATCCTCCCGCAGTCCCACAAAGATGTTCGTCCCCTGACTGCCACGAGCGATGACCAATTCCTCATGGAAAAATAGAGTCCCCACCTTCTTCACAGTGTCTGACTCCATGAGCTTTTGTAGGTCAGGCTGCCACCTCCTGCTGTGGCGGACCCACTTCTGGGGGGCAGATTTGATGGCTGGGCCTATTGTATGAGATGAGACATATTAGCATCTGATGCTAAGAGATGTAAGGGACAAATTAGCATCTAATGCTAGGAGATGCAACGGCCAAACTACCATCTGATGCTAAGAGATGTAAGGGACAAATTAGCATCTGATGCTAGGAGATGTAAGGGACAAATTAGCATCTGATGCTAGGAGATGTAGGGGGACACATTATCATATGATGCTAAGAGATGTCGGGGCAAATAGACAAACTAGCATCTGGTGCTAAGAGATGTCGGGGCAAATGCACAAACTAGCATCTGATGCTAAGAGCCATGAATATGAATAAAGTCATGTGACTGATAGGAAGTAAACTCTTTTCCCCAATAATTACCAGCTTCAAGGCTGCTTGTCCTGAGAGAATCCTCAGCCAATAATGTCCCTGCAGCGCTGGAACAAGAACAGGAACAAGTTTAAATCAGGTGACATGACAACCAAGCATCTGATGCTAGGAGATGTAGGGGAGGAATTAGCATCTGATGCTAGGAGATGTAAGGGATAATTTAGCATCTGTCCCACAAGACACCAAGAGATGCGAAGCCTTGGGACATTTAACTGAGTTTACAGGTTAAGTTGTGTTGCGTCTAAACAAAGACCACAAAGTTTGCCAATCAATGGAGTCGGGATGCCAGCAAATGTCAAATTCTTCAGCAGGGTTTATTGCAATACTTAAATCACAATAAGAGAAGAAATCAAGAAGTGTTCTGACTAACTAAACTCGCGCTTTGGCATTTAAACTTAACATGACACTCCCACTAAAGCCTTGAATGGCTGAACCTGTATCCAATCACATCCCTACCCTCTAATCTGACTCCATCCAATCAAAAAGCTTAGAATATCTATCATAACCCACCCATTTATCCTGTGGGCCACAGAAATCCCTCCCCTCATCTCAAATAATCTCATTCATACCTTTACTTATAAACTAACTTAACTATTATCACATGTTATTATCTATCAACACACTAACATTCCTACAGTTGCCTGTCGTAGTAACACACCTCTTAGGCTTCTGAAGACGGTCAGACAGGTCCTTGCGAGGGAGCCTGTCTAGAATGAGTAGTGTGATGTATCGCAAGTTGTCAGTGCCATTGTACTGCTTCATCAGCTCCACAGTATCCGTCACATCCGCCTTTTTCAGCAGGCCCCATGGAATGGAGTTATATGACTCCCACAGTTCAGTGCCTAAATACCGTTTGAACCGATTCAACTCGCTGTCAGAGAGTTCTTCCAGGAGTCTGTAAATGGGGGTTATACCGTCCTCCATGTTGGCAACTCGCCGTCAGAGAGTGCTTCCAGGAGTCTGACCATGGGGGTGGAGAAACAGGCAGAGTCGGCTACAATTCAACCAATCACGAAGGAGTCTGCACATGGGGGTGGAGAAACAGGCAGAGTCGGCAACAATTCAACCAATCACGAAGGTGTCTGCACATGAGGTGGAGAAACAGGCAGAGTCGGCAACAATTCAACCAATCACGAAGGAGTCTGCACATGGGGGTGGAGAAACAGGCAGAGTCGGCAACAATTCAACCAATCACGAAGGAGTCTGCACATGGGGGTGGAGAAACAGGCAGAGTCGGCAACAATTCAACCAATCACGAAGGAGTCTGCACATGGGGGAGTCAGCTACAATTTATTACCAAAATGCATCTGGGTATCACAGGAGGAGCAAAGGATTTGTTTTTTGTTTTACAAAATAATATACAACCACACTGAATTGCAGTGCAGAAAAAAAATCATTGTTATTGCTACTTGTTTTTGTTCAGTTCACATAATTCAACATGCCATTTTGCATTGAAGCCTTTTGCCACTCTTATACTTCAATATAGAAACTTGGGAATTTCTTAAGAACATATT
>NC_045177.1:1346907-1349407 GCF_900700415.2 Clupea harengus
TTATACCCGTTTGACCATAAAACCCACACGCCAGCAAAACGCTATTTTGTCGTTATTCACACGTTAATCACATGCTCAACACGCTCGTCTAACGTTGACTTATCGTTCGTCGCGCGCCAGTGACACGTCAGCACACGTTTGTCGCGCGCCTGTGACACGTCACTTGGTCTCTGTTACACGCTCCTCATGCGTGAGTCCCACGCTAGTCGTGCGTCAGTCCCACGCTATTCTGTCGTTAGTCACACGCCAGATGTGTCCATCTCGCCCTAGAACGCTCGAAATTGAACGATTAGAACGTTCAGAGAACCTTGACCAGAACGTTATGGTGTGACAATGAAGTTCGTGGGTTCGCGGATCTTTTGATTCTTGTTATGAAAGAAGCAAAATGATGAGTTTTTATTCTTAATCAATATCATCCATCATACGTACATCCGACCATTCCACTGAAATGTCAATGCTGCGGTGGATATTTGTCTACACCACAGAAATGAACCAAGAAAACAAATATGCCCTACTATGAAGCAGCTGGTTTGAGTTTAATGTGTGAATTATTCTGGAACATCTGTTTGTCTCCGAGACAAGTCCAACAACATTAATTAGCGCAACTCAGCATTACAACATGTTTCTTTACAACATGCAGAGAAAACCTTTGAGATGTAAACAAACCTGAGAAGTCTAAATATGTTTGCCTGTAAGTGAGGATACAAGTGTGTGAACTGATCCATTTTGTGCGTGAATTGAGAAATTGTCACTGTCTGTAAAGATAACACATTCTGGAGCGTATGCCTTGTAGTGTCTGGAGAATCCAAGGTATCAGCCCTACTCTCACTATTAAAAGTGAGTTCCTATGTGGTTACAAACGTAAACTTTGCAGTTGTTCATCATCTCATCCTTTAAGACGTCATTAACAGAAATTCCTGGTGAACATTTGAATTGCTCTTACAAACTTCAGTTCCGGTTAGACAACGCTGTCACCTCTGAAAGAAAGAATGAAGAGAAAGACAATATTTCAATTAAATTCAATTTTATTTATAATTATCAATATTATTCACCAGTGCTGTTTATTGATCCAGAGCCCAGTGTCTGAACCTCCAATCTTTAGTTCCGGTTAGACATCTTGCCCATTACTAGTGAGTGACAATGGCACAGTCGAGTGGCAAACACTGTTGTGTTGTGTACCTTCGTGTACAAACAGAAAACAAAAACAGCCCTATTTAATGTTTCACTCATTTCCCTGTGGTGAGGATCGCAAGAGAGTATAGATTCAAGCCATCAAGAGGAACGAATGGCCCGGCTGTTTGTAGCATGCACTCAGATTAGGAAAAGCCCCAGAACCTGAAGTCGTGGGACAACAACCAGAAACTGTGGGAAAAGAAACAAGCGCTGTCAGTAGATCCTTTATCCTCCTTATTTGCCACTTTCTGAAGTGTGTTTCTATGGGAAACTAGTTTTATGGGATCACCTACAAGTTGTTTAGAGGATATGGTCATGCTAGACACAAGAAGCTTTTACAGCATGATATGCCAACCTGACTGTTACAGCATGATATGCCAACCTGGCTGTTACAGCATGATATGCCAACCTGGCTGATACAGCATGATATGCCAACCTGACTATTACAGCATGATATGCCAACCTGACTGTTACAGCTTCTTTCTTCTTTCCTCCTGAAAGAGTAGTAAAGGGCTCCTGTGTTTGTAACTTTCACTATTTTTACTATTTCAGAAGGGTTTTATTACTTGTATTACTTTTATTACTTTTACTCCTTTTATTCCTTTTATACCTTCTATACCTTGTATCATGTATTGCTCTTGCTGCTTGTTCTTATTGATTTTATGTAAAGCACTTTGAACTGCAACTCTTGTACGAAATGTGCTATATAAATAAAGTCTTACTTACTGCTTACAGCATGATATGCCAACCTGGCTGATACAGCATGATATGCCAACCTGACTGTTACAGCATGATATGCCAACCTGACTGTTACAGCATGATATGCCAACCTGACTGTTACAGCATGATATGCCAACCTGGCTGATACAGCATGATATGCCAAGTGGTTATATAAACAATACATACATCTATACACAAGGTACTGTACATCAGGAGGGGAATGGGAGAAGTGGGAACAATAATACAAATACATAATAATTCACATCAAGGGATTAACAACAACAACAAAAACAACAACAACAACAAACATGAACACACGTGAATTTTATTATTTTATGGGCTCTCCCTCCGTTTATGGCAGGAAGTTACATATTGTGCAGCGAGGACGAGGCATTCCTCATTTTCTCCAGTGAGGAATGAAAGCCTCTCCTCACTGCTCGCCAGCAGGAACTCAGGGAGGACCTCCCCAATCTTTTAAAAATAGTTTTGTTTAATGTCCTCGTATTTTGTGCACTGTGTCAGGAAGTGCAGATCTGTCTCTACTGTTCCTGTACTGTACTGTTCGCAATGGGGGCACAGTCTGTTTTCCTTGGGCAGCCAGGTTTGT
>NC_045177.1:1382083-1387083 GCF_900700415.2 Clupea harengus
CCGATATGTGACTATTTATATATTTTTAAACAAGAAGGAAAAGATAAATGAATGACAAAGAAGTCACTCGAATTTATTGTACCATTGTACACACCGACACACCGGGTTTTTTTGGGTGGGGGGGGGCTTACCTGGTACCTCACCTGGCCCCGGATCGGAACAGATTCAGATCCATCTGGTGTGTGTGTGCGTGTGTGTGTGTGTGTGTGTATTCTGGTACATCCAAGTCAGATGAGACCCGAAGCCGCTCCACGTGTATCTGCCGCCTTACACGTCACTGAGATCCAATTAAGCAGGTATAAGCCAGTCTGTGCGTGTGTGTGTGTGTATTCTTGCCTCCTCTTGTGCAGTGGTGGCGTGATGCTGAATCGATATGACATCTCCGAGTGTGTGTGCGTGAGTGTGTGTACGGTAGCCCTCATTTTTCACGCTCATTTCGGCCCGCCGAATCATCGGCGCTCATTACTGCGAGCCGCGAGGCCCTGGCTAATTTATCCCGCCTGTCAGGCTCGTGTACTACCGCGGGTCCCGAATAAATCAGCGCGGAAACCGGCCTAACCCGAGACTGCAACGCGCGTGATTTATCAGCCAAATTACCAGCGCTGCGACGCCGCGCGCCAGGATACAGCTCACTAACCCCTGGAGCGGAGGAAGGCTTATTGCAGAGCCCCCCCCCCCTCTCCCTCTCCCTCTCTCTCTCTCCCCTCTCCCTCTCTCTCTCTCTCTCTCTCTCTCCCACCTCTCTGTCTCTCGCTGGCTCTCCTGCTTAATTAAAACTGCCGGATTTTAAACTCATCGCCTTGAATAGTTAGAGAAAACGAAGAGGCCTCTGTGTGTGTGTGTGAGTGTGTTTGTGTGTGTGTGAGTGTTGGAGAAAGAGACAGAGAAAGAGTGTGTGTGTGTGGGGGGGGGGGGCGGCGGCGGCGGCACTTGTTTAGGGAACACTGATGGCGAAAGCAGTTCCTTTTAACCAAAGCGGAGAGGCTGAGAGCGCGTGAGGACTCGGGGAATAGAATGAAGGGAAGGAATGAAAGATGAGAAGGGTGCGCGAGGCGACGGGGGGAGGAGGAGGGAGGAGGGAGCGAGGAAAGAATTGAGGGTCTCAAACGAGGCTCTTGAAATGACGTCGATAATTAATTGTGCAAATTTGTTTCTATTAAATAAAAATAGCACGTATTGAAAAACTCAATTACCATTAATTAGCCTTGATATCCTCATCTTAGTGAAAACGGGGCTAACGGAAAACAGGCCGTCTGGAACTCGCGCACCGGTCTCCCCGGTAGACGGGTGGTGGGGGTGGGAGCGGGGGAAGTCCCGGAGCGGCCTCCCGGGGTTGATGGAAGCGAGAAGCGGAGATGGAGAAGACGGGACGTGCTAAATTAGCTGGCTGATCTGAACACTTACCGGCGCATACACATCCTCCATTACCACCGCGCGCCGCACACCCCCCTCCTTCCGTTAGTATTCGGCGCATGCTGCGCGAGTGCCCAGCGCGCATTAATCACGGAGGGAAAATGAATGTATGATGATCAGTAAAATTGAAAATCAGCAGCGGCCTGTCCGACGCCCGAGACACCTTGGTAATTACGGAGAAAAATGATGGCGTCCGCGTGGATAATAACGCCAAACAATTTACACTCCTCCAAGTAATAAGCTACAAGCACCAAATTGAAAGATCTCCATCTCTGTTTCTCTCTCTCTCTCTCTCTCTCTCTCTCTCTCTCTCTCTTTCTTTCTCACCCCTTTCGCTTCAGTTATTGAATAGTCATTCATGATTAATGGAGGTTATAGTGCGCGAGCTCTTCCTCCCTTCCTCTCTCTCTCTCTCTCTCTCTCTCTCTCTCTCTCTCTCTCTTTCTGTGTGTCTTGTGAGTGTGTGTGGTCGACTGAGAGAGAAGCATAGACTGTTGGTCAGTCACTCTTGGTACCTTAAAGAAAAAAAACTTGGAGTCATTGTTCCACAAAGTCGGGCATATGTGGCTGATAGCCTACCTGAAGTACGGACCCGCGCCCACACCACCACCCACTGAACAAAATATTCTTCTCTTTCTCCACTGTTCTGCCTTCAAATGACATTAAGGACTAACTCTCACAACCCATAATCGCTTCACTCTGGGCTTTCATTTTTAATTAATCGCAATTTATCGAGTAAAAAAAAAAGAGATTAATCGTTTTATTAAGCGTTTCCTTCACCGTATAAATAGAACGCGGAGAAAGGCTGGAACGGGCGCTTAATGTGATTGTTTGGCCAGCGCGAGAAGCGTCGTCTCCCGCGGGCCAAACCTCAGCTCCGCGTGAATGGAATAATTGCGTTATTACGGTTATTGATTTATCTGACTTGGGTGCTGAGGGCCACACGACGCTCCCTCTCTCCTCTCTCCCCTAACCCTCTACATCGGGTAAGCCATCTCTCTCCTCCCTCTCTCTCCCTCTCTCTCTCCCTCTCTCCTCTCTCCCCTAACCCTCTACATCGGGTAAGCCATCTCTCTCCTCCCTCTCCCTCTCTCTCTCTCCTCCCTCTCTCTCTCCTCCTCCCTCTCTCTCTCTCTTCTCTCTCTCTCTCTAGACCCCCTCCCTCCTTCCTAGTCTAATTATTTTTGCCCATAAACCCACGCCCCGCCCCCCCCCCCCCCCCCAGTGTAAATAGCAGCGGCTGGGATGGGAAATTATGTAAATATTATTAAAGAAGACTCGGGCACACATTCATTCATTTTGAGTGAGGGCTCGAGCCCCTCCGATTATTTTCAATTTATTTGCAAATAAAGCCGCGCACTGACCAATAGGCCCTGGCAGGGTAGCGCGAGCAGGCAAACCGGGGGAGGTGTGTGTGTGTCTGTCAGTGTGTGTGTGTGTGTGTGTTTATGGACGGACTCAAATGCTATTGGAGGGCGATATTTTTGCCTGGCCTTAAACGGGATTCCTGCCACTCGGTCCCAGCGCACAGAATTAATGGATTTAATAATTGGGATTTTCAATTTCTTTCAGTGGAGTTTACACTTCATAACGGTGCTGCTTCTAACCCTTCCCCCCGCGCCTGCGAACTCGTGCGAGCGCCCGCCAGCACCGGCTGGATATTGAGTAATGTCAAGATATGAGGTTCATCTCACAAACACACACGCGCGCGCACAGACAGACACACACACACACACACACACTGCGAGAGAGAGGTTTTGGACCGTCCGCGCTCATATTTCTCGTGGTGCAGATGTCCTCGAGCGCCCCAAGGGAGTATTTCCCCAGGGAGTCGCGCGCACTGCTTCCTATTAGGAAAAAATGGAGCTGTTTTCCTTTTATATGAGCGAGAGAAAGTGTGTGTGTGTGTGTGTGTGTATGAGAGATAGATAGAGAGAGAGAGAGGGAGAGAGAGGGAGAGAGAGAGAGAGAGGGAGAGGGAGAGAGAGAGAGAGGGAGCGAGAAGGGGCGCGTGGGGGGGGGTGCTCCTCGCCTGTCCTATTATAGGGCGACACATGATCAATAGGGCGATAAGGCGGGAACATCAATACACGCGACAGAACAATGAGGGATATCATCGGACATCTATCTTAATATAGCCGCTTACAAGACGCTGACAGCCCCTTTCTCTCTCGCTGTCACACACACACACACACACACACACACTGTGACAGGGGGCGCGCGGGTGGGGGGGGGCTCATGAAAATTCCGCCCCACGAATCACTCGGCCTCCCTTGAATATGCGCACACACACACACGCACACACACACACACACACGCATGTTCGCACGAACAGCTGCCGAAGCTATTATTTCCTTATTCCAATCGGAGTCGCCAGCCTTTCATGCTAATTCTATTATTGTAGGACGTTTATGTGATTCCGTATCATTGGAAAATCGGCGGCTCTGCGTAATAAGCCTCCGGCGGGGAAAAGCGTCCCAGCACACACACACACACACACACACACACACCCAGCCGCCACCGGGAAAATAATTACTTTCATATCAAAACTCCGCAGGACCCGCGCGGGTTCTACCGCCTGCGGCGCTGCGCCTCGCGCCATCTCATTTCATCCGGGCCGTTTTTAAACGAATGAATTTGTTAGAGTGGGAGAGGAATGCATGCGAGCGCGCAAACACACACACACACTCACACACTCACACACACACACACACACACACAAACACACACACACACACACACACACACACACTCACACACACACACACACACACGCTCACACACACACACACACACACACACACACACACACACACACACACACTAAGAGACAGAAGGAGAGAGAAAGGCAGGAGAGGCCAGGACAGTAAAAAACAAACCTACTGACTTCAGGAAAAAAAATAACATGCCCAAACAAGTCATCTTAACGACATACTCCACAACTGTTGGTATATTTAACAATATTTTTTATTATCCAAAATGTTACATATATAAATAGTTTTTTTTTTTTAACTCTCTATTTATACACCGTTTGAGGATTCCAGTTGTTCGTCCTGTTCAGCGCGAGTTAAATCTGAACCCAAAATGATGGAATATCCGTTCTTTAAAAAGTGTAAGAATTGAGCTCAAACAATCTGGCATGTGTGTGTTTTTTTTTTACAAAAAATTACAAAAAAAAAATAAAAAATAGGAAAAACAGTCATGTTGATATTTTGTGTTTCAACTTTGGGAATGTTTAAGATTTCTCTCTCTCTCTCTCTCTCTCTCTCTCTCCGTACTTCTACCCACACTTAGGTCTGTGCCCGTGTCTCTGCCCACACGTAGGTCTGTGCCCGCAGGGGCGTCCGTGGCGCTGGAGGTCTTTGTGCAGTCCGAACACTCGGACAGGTTTGGGGAGGCGTGCGGTGAGGCGTGGAGGTGCATGGTCTCCGTGGCGACGGCAGGCGATAGCCCCGGTTGGGAGACGGACTGGGCGGACACCGAGCGCATCGGAGGCGTCTGTGCCATAGAGGTCCGTGCCGGAGGGGTCCGGTTTGGCAAGTCGCAGTCCCGAAGCCCCAATGTTCCGATGTCCTGCGTGGGGGAGG
>NC_045177.1:1392083-1397083 GCF_900700415.2 Clupea harengus
CAGGTTTTGGGCGAGAGCGGACTGAAGCTGTGTGAATTGTGCAGTGTTTGTGTGTGTGTGTGTGTGTGTGTGTGTGTGTGTGTGTGTGTGTGTGTGTGTGTGTGTGTGTGTGTGTGTGTGTGCGTGTGTGTGTGTGTGCTGTATTCTCTTTGCTGGATGATGAGGCTATTAAAGAGATGCCTCCTGCTCGTTAATGTCCACTGAGCAGGATTTCTGGGCTGTCGTTTCACTTAAACAAACCCTTGATTCTCAGCTAATTTAAATAATCTGTTAAAAATGTCAGCTTTCCTGAAGGAACTTTGCTTTGTATTGCCATCTCACTGAAAAGTAGTATTATTCCTCGCTTGCTGAAATATAATATGGCTAATTCTATACGTTATAAATACGTACATTGTAAGTAACAACATAACAGAAAATGCGGAGAAAATATATGGTTTTTTTTTGTATACTGTGTACAAAATTCTGCCTAGCAGATTAATGGATATTACTATTTTATGATAATTTCAAAACGAAGGAAGGGAAACGAAAATGTGTACAAACGAAAATCTAAAATAATAACACTACAACCATGGACTTATTATTATTATTTTTATTATTATTAATAATAACTAATTAATTGTCAGGACATAGCTCATAAATGTGACTATAAAAATGACGGTTGTAGATATACATTACAGGTATTATTATTTGGCTTTTTTATATTTTTTTAATGATTATTTTTATTATCATTTACGGGGGTTGGTGAGGCCAAAAAAATGCCAACGTAAGGAGCCCAGCAGGAGGCCCCTCTGTTTGGGTTGCACGAGACGGTCACACAGACGGAAATTCGCGCCGTGATCACTTCAGCACCTGGCTAGAGATGGCTCCTCGAGCCGTCCCACGGGGGGGGGCAGGCCGTAACCCCTCAGCCCCGAAGCACACCGAGGCCACTCCTAGGCACGATCTCCCGTATTCTACGGGGGCTCCTGTCGTTTTCACATCTGCTTCCCAGCCCGGGGAAGAAGTGTTGTGTACTGTACGAACCTACTCTAGGCCTACTCCACATCTACGGGCTATGCACAGCTTAATACAGCATCCACGCGCACAGACAGAAAGCCCGAAAATCCACGTGGACCTAATCATTGATACGTGTCTCAAAAACTGGAGAGCTCCTGCCATTCAGTTGGTGTCCCTGTCCATTATTTTCGTAAGATGACATGCATTCATTTTATAGGCATTTTTAAACATGGCCCGTGCACTAGAAGCAAACCAACGTCTTTCAGTAGGCCAATGTTTTTTTTTTCTCCGTGGTTACCTGGACTCGCGACTCTACGAGGTCGAGGCGCAGCGCCAGTGCCTCGCGCATGAACACGTCGGGGTAGTGGCTCTCCGTGAAGGCCTTCTCCAGCTCCTCCAGCTGCCAGCCCGTGAAGTTCGTGCGCGTTCGTCTCCGCTTGCAGCCCGGGCTATCCTTTTCCGGGTCTCCTGAGTCTTAAGCCGAGAGAGAGAGAGAGAGAGAGAGAGACGGACCGTTAGCACCGACACACACACAACAACAACAACAACACACACACACACACACACACAAACATAAATACACACACACACAACGACAAATTCACACAGACTACAACAGTAAAAAAAAAACACATCCACGCACATTCACATACAGCCCTACTAATATTCCCATTAACCACAAATATCAACGAAAACAATACACATTATTTAAAAAATACATTACATATTTTACCCACATATTATTATTATTATTATTAGTAGTAGTAGTAGTAGTAGTTATCTTAGCAGGGTTAGTATTCATGTTATTACCAATAGTAGGTTAGGCTTGACTACTACTGATAGATAATAATAACAACACATAACAGTACAATAGCCGTAGCAATAACGACAACAACAAATAAAATAATAATAATAATAATAGCATCAGCAATAGTAATAATAATACAAGTACAGTTGTAATTAAAAATGTTTTGTTCAAATGAAAGTTCACACTTTCTACACGAATTGAGATTAATGTACTCAAAATAAATATGGCCACTTCTGGTTATCGCTTCCTTATTTCCTATAGCCGGTTCAGTGTCTTCTTTTTTCACAAATCTTTTCTTATAATAATGTAGTTGATTTGTTAAAGGCCAGTGATTCCAATGATCTCACCCACTTCATTATTAGTCTGGAAGAAAACTATGAAGGCTCACACAACCGTATAAAACTACGAATTGTAGACGTTCTACAGTTTTCACAACCTCTTCAGGAATTCAGGTTCTTTCTTGATTTTTAGCGATGGTGTCCCGTGCATCGTTAGCCCTTATATCGCCTCCAGGTTAAATTATGATGTGACACTAAATAATTTCAGCGCACGAGTCCCTGCCGGACCCGAGCCCCGCGGCAGGCGCCGAGTTGTTGGCTATTTCCGGTGCTCAGCGATGTGTGTGTTTGTAAATGTAATTATTAACCCCTTTTACCTGTGAGCTTGTAGTGCTGATTGTCGCCGTTTAAACCGCAGCCGCCGGACGATAGGAGCTGGTTTGCGTTCGCCAGTGACGCCGAGCAGGAGCTGTTCAATAATCCGTCTATGGAGAATGGAACGGCGGCGGATGAATGCAGCTGGTGCCCGGCCAGCTCGTAAACGTGGTGATGACCAAGGTGGTAGGGGAATCCCACCCCGACCATGCCGCCCAAAGAGCTCCCGAACGGCGCATGGGAGTGCTCGAGCATCCGACTATCCATCATTTTTCCAGTGGCGGCCGCCGGGGGGGCGGCGGTGGGGCACGAGGCAAGGCTCGGCCGTCGTGAACTCCTCAGAGCGCGTGCGGCGGCGGCGGCGGCGGCAGCTGCACGAGCGGTGGCGGACAGTGGACGCAGCAGGGCCGAGACGTGGACATGCCGCGCTCGGAATGAAGGAGAGGCGCGTGAGCGCAGCAGATTTTTCCCCTCACTTTGTCAACAAGAGGGCCTCCCACCTCCTCTCCTTCCGTGAGGAATCCGGCCCAGGAGCTGGCAGTTTAGGGACCAATAAGAAAACGCTAATCGACGCTGACGTCAGAGACGTGGCTTTAAACCGTTTTCCATATCGATTGCTAATTACCCCTGACAACCACCTCAATAAACAATATCAGCACTGTCACAACAGAGTGCGCGGGACTCCGGTAATCACAGCATCACGGCCATGAGCGAGGACAGACGGGGAAGGTTTGGCGAAAGAAAAGCTTAATCAGTTCAAAGAGGGTCACATTTCTCTCTCTTACGCTCTTTTTTTCTTTGAGGAAAGGAACATTTCGTTCACTCTTCGGAAATTACGGGCTAAGATTAGGCTACACCCCCACCGGTCTGCCGTTACCGGCGGTTTCCCCAGTCCTCGCTCCGCCCTAAACGTTTAAAGGGATGTTTTCCAATTTACGGGGGACGAGGTGCGCGCCGAATAGAGTGATTCTAATAGGCGATTCATCACGGCCCTTTCGCGAGCTGTCAGGTCGAATTTAAAACTACAAGCCGCTGCCCGCTCCCCGCCGATATCTTTTTTTTACACACACACACACACACAGAGAGAGAGAGATAGATAGAGAGACGATTCGCTGCCGTCTTGTTTACCATTGTGTGCTTGTAAAACTGTGAAAGTATTTTTTCTATCACCATTTTTTTTTTTTTTTTAAGAGTCGACCATGCCCCCGAGTTAATTCTAAGGATTACAAAAATAAACAAATAATGAACAATACGAGTCCAGAACAGACAGCCAACACCCTTAAAGTTTATGTTAGTTCCACGAGATTTGTCGAAGTTGTAAATGTATTACCATTAGGGAGCCTACTAAATCCATTTACAAACACACAACAAACAAAACAACAAAATCACTCGATGCAACCTTACGTAACCATGACACCCCTGTGGCAAAGCCTGCTTCGCCCACTCACTCACCATATAAAGCAATATGGTTGGTCATCGAATGTAAACTATCTAGGGTCCCGCACAAGTCGTTCTATTGTCACAAGATTAACACAGTCAATCAATAAGAATCAATTTTCCAACAGCTGGTGTTCTTGCCCATATCGGACCGGACCGCTCCTGTCTCTCCGTTTTTCCGCCGGTGTGCTTCTCTCTCTATAGGATAAATGTGCTCGATCAGGCCCGGAGAAAGCTGTTGCGGAGTCAAGCGTGCGGCTCTCGAAATTATTATTATATTATTATACCCTTGCTGTCATATTAGCGTCAAACGTCTATGCCGTCTATTGCGAGGAGGACACTAGCTTATTTTTTTCATCAGTACCTGCAAAATGTGGCATTTGTGTGGGTGAGTTTAATATTACCCTTAGACAATGTTTGCCAAATGAAAACCAAAAAACTTATATGACATTTAATATCGAAGAAGTGGCGGCTGCGGTGACGTGCCCGAGCTAGCCCGCGACCCCAGGGGGACTCAGACTTATTCATGAGATCATTTCTCGCCCTCTATAAATACTAAATGTAAACGGCGGCCAGGGGCGACTCGCGCCTATGGCGATAACCGCCTGGTTTTGTGTCAAATATGGAGAGAGAGAGAGAGAGGGAGAGAGAGAGAGGGAGGGAGAGAGAGAGAGAGGGAGAGAGAGAGAGAGGGAGGGGGAGAGGAAGAGAGACGGTGTGCGTGGCCTTGAATACAGAGAGGTAATCAGTCGCGTGCATGTATAACAGTAAATGGGTCCACGCTCGTTTTCTCATTTTCCTCTCTCTCTCTGTCTTTCTTTCTTTCTCTCCCTCCCTCTCTCTCTCTCCCTCCCTCCCTCCTCCTGTGCGTTTGCACGGACCTCCTCCATTACCGTGAATTAATTCGACTTTATTTATCCAATTTCTCCTCACCGCCAGAATGTTAATTCGAGTTGAAATTTCTCCGCGCTTGCTGGCGCGCGCTGACCCCGGTGGCACCGGGAGCGGCGTGTTGTAATAACCCCGAATCTTTTGACAGAAGGCCCAGATAATTGTTACCTTATTAGCATGCAAATTGTTTAATTAATATTATTATGAAGAAGCAT
>NC_045177.1:1402083-1414583 GCF_900700415.2 Clupea harengus
TCCATATCCCCCAACCCCTCTAGTCGGAAGTGAGCGAACATGTAGGTGTCAATATCTGTTGCTGCCAAAGGGTTCAAACACACACACACACACACACACACACACACACACACACACACACACACACACACACACACACACACACACACACACACACACACACACACACACACACACACACACACACACACACACAAGGGTTCGCCATTATCAAATTCATTACAGCTTTACCTGAGGTGCTTCTAAGCCAGTCACAGAAACACACACACACACACAAACACACACACACACACACACACCGTGCGATTCCAATGTCTGTATATTACTCATTACAGTTTTAAAACCACATTTGTTTCTAATTAACAAAATGAAAAGAGGGGCGCCGCCAGTTTTAATTACACAATTAGCCTGCTGTTAGTTAATTTCCAACTATCTAAATTGAGTTCCCATTAGTCGATTTACAGATAATTACCGAGTGAAAACCAGATGAATTGTTTGAGGTGAATGCAGGTTCAATTATAAACAGCCAAAGGATTTCTGCGTGTGTTTATTTCACTGACGACAGAGCGTTTGATATTTTATTTTTTTTCCTTTTCTTCCCGTTATTTTCCTGTTAAAACTTCCGATTGATCCCGCGCGCGCTTTGCCTGCTAATCCACACAATTAAAACTTTCCCGGCGACTAATTACGCGCGCGGCTCTGTGCAGTAGTCTGAGGCGCTAGACAAAACGGGAAACGGGGAGGGGGGAGGGGGGGGGGGGGGGGGGGGCGACAGTCTCATTTAATTCGTTTCTTTTTTTGATAGAAAGAAAAAGTAATTCCCCTCAAATTACCTTTCTCAATCCCAACCCAAACCTAGTGCCCTTCAAAAAATCTTTCCTTTTACTCGCATTTAGAGAGCGAGATAGAGAATGAATAAGACGAATCTGAAAGAAGGAGGGCCTCTGCAATAACCAAACTTCCATTAGATTTATAATTTCATTTCAATTAAAAGTGACTTATCACCTTTCTCTAATACGGTGCCTAACATGCTGGAAATTATCAGTGCTTGACGGGGCTGGAGCCTGAACGCGGCTAATTGTAATCAGGCGAATCGAAGGTGATTGTCGCGTCCCGGTGTCTCGCGAGCGAACGGGCCTGGCGCGGAAATAGAACTAATTTACTCGAGTCCCGCGGGAAATCCGTCGAACAGATTAACATTTTGGAAATACCGTAATGATAGCATTTGAGGAATGGTGACGCCAATTTGCGGGGAGCTTTGTGCGCGAGTTATTTGCATATTGCACACACATCAACTCCTTTTTCCACACACACACACACGCTGCTCTCCCTCCCCTTAATGACACACGGTGTGTGTGTGTGTGTGTGTGTGTGTGTGTGAGATTTATTTTGGCTGATATTTCAAGACTGTCCCGTGCAATATTGACGCGTCACCACACCGTGCGTGACAGGGCACGTCAGAAAAACCACCTGTGGGGAAAAAAAACGTTTAGAAACGATACAGTATTATACTACTTTAACTGCACTACATACTATTATGGTATATATCCTCCTGTTTGACTTATAGAAACGATACAGCATTATACTGCTTTAACTACACTACATACCATTATGGAAACTATATCCTCCTGTTTGACTGTCATTGGTAACATACATTTCGTCTCGCTCACACACACGTTCATAAGCCTCATACGGTTATTAAGACACTGCAATTCTGTAAATTGCATTTACCGTTATTCAGTTTGTATGCACGTGTATCCCAAGCCGCTTCATAGAGAGGTCATACAGTTAGTCAGTAGTTCCGGAGAGTTGACCCTGTGACCTTTGGTGTTGGGGTCACCTTCCTCTACTACGAGTTGAGTAATTGCGTGAACCTTAAATAAAAACAAACATTGATGCGGAATTAATTAGGTTACCTTACCAATAAACTATTGGCAAAAATCTATCAAATGAACAGTTTATCTAACCTATTTTACATAATACTAACTCACCATGCTATAAAACAAAGTGTGGGTCAAACTGATTTAATTTAATATAATTTAATATAACAGTATCCATGTCGTAAAAAAAACAAATCCTTCAGTGGAGAAATGCCAAAGAGCCCGAAATGTGGCCAACACTTGCTTTCATTTCTAAACAACGCCGACAAATAATTATGAAGCAACTGTTTGCAATGGACTCGTAACGAGTGTGTGTGTGTGTGTGTGTGTGGTGTATATGTGTGAACTGTTTGCAATGGACTCGTAACGAGAGAGAGTGTGTGTGTGTGTGTGTGTGTGTGTGTGTGTGTGTGTGTGTGTGTGTGTGTGTGTGTGTGTGAACTGTTTGCAATGGACTCGTAACGAGAGAGAGAGTGTGTGTGTGTGTGTGTGTGTGTGTGTGTGTGTGTGTGTGTGTGTGTGTGTGTGAACTGTTTTCAATGGACTCCTAACGAGTTGCTCTTTCGATCCGCGGCAGTCGTTTGTGTAGCGCGCTGCCCCAGGAGTGCGGCTCGAGGAAAGTGCACGCAGACGGGACGTAAGAGAGGGAGCAGACATGGTAATTACGGAGACACACACACGAACACACACACACACACACACACACACACGCACACAAACACACACACACACACACGAACACACACACACACACACACACAAAGTATCGCCGGCCGGCTGCCCGCTCTGATATCAATCTCGCTCTCCTTCAAGCCTAGTGACCGCCGCGCGCCTTGGGCACGAGCCTTGAATGGTTAACATCTCTTTTGTTGGCCGCTGTGTTGATTTGTTTTAATCCCCCGTTGACTCGGGAGCTCACGTTGTTCGGATACGGCGAAACAAAGGAGGGAGAGGAAAGAGGGAGAGCGCGGCGCGAGGCCATCTGCCGTTCGGTGCAGACGCCGAACACCCCCGAGACCCCCAAAGTTACGGCGGGCGCTGGGAGCGAAGAAAGATGTTTTAATTAAGGCAATCGGGTTAGAAATCAACTCCGTGCCGCCGTCATAAATTAGCTTGCCAATCTTCCCTCTACGGATTCAGATTCTGAAACAGATTCGATTCCTCTCCTCCAGCTCCAGCTCCAGCTCCAGCCTGTTATTCGATTCAAACAACATTAGGGTCTGTGACTTTTGAAGATAGTACCATAGCTCACTGGATTTCCCTCGGGGTCGTAGAAAAATGACCTGTTTTGCGACCAGATATTAGTCTAATTGAAGCCTAATTAGCCAATGTCACTTTCCACTTGTTTACGTAGCCCACGATCAGAGGAGAACAACGGCCTACAGTATAGCCCGTCCACAGACAACTGCAGGGAGGACACGAAGCCGGGACTCATTTCCCTGCTAAAAAGATAATCACTCAGGCTATAAATTTAACACGAGATCATGTTTATAGAACCCCGAGGATAATGAGACTAATTAACCAAACCTATTTATGTCTTAATTACGCCTAACGGCCAGCCTGAATCGGCGTGGGCCACAGCGCCCTCTTGCGTAGGTAGTGAACATCGAGCCCACTGAATGGCTACGTGATGACGTCACACCTAGTTGTTGACTCTCCGGCCTTCTCCCACTTGACAGATCGCCACGATACTTTAAAATTAGGGAATAAAGGGTGGCTTAATTTTTCTTCTGCATTGAAACTTAAATCCACTCAATTTAACAGGAAACGGCTGGCCTCCTGTCAAAATGGCGATACTCGGTGGGCAGCCTTTAACAGAAGCGAAAGGCTTCATCAAATGGCGCAGAGAACTTTGAAACAGAAATTAATACACACGCACACACTCCCTCTCTCTCACTCAGATGATAGGAAATAATTTAAAACAATGAGCCTAATTTATAAAGTGAAATTGACAAAAATGTATATGGGGAGCTTTTTAATATATACACTTAAACTCGTTTCTATTTAAAATGAGATTAGAACGAGTCATGTCATTCATGTTTTGTGTTTTAAGTGAATTGTGGGATATCAACTTTGAAACTCTGACACACATTTGAGACATGAGGCCCAGCACAGAATGCATCAATTAAAAAACCTTAAAACCGAAGTAGGCTACTAACACATTCATATTCAACTAACACAAATAATACAAATAAGTTACATTTCTTTTTTTCAATTAGCCATTTTAGCGTTGAGTGCTACTGGCCTGTGAAAGAGAAAAACACAAAAGCAAGAAAATCCAACCCAAGCTGTTGTCTTCACGCCAATCTGAAATCAATCAGAAATACAGTCACACCAATCTGAAATCAATCAGTAATACAGTCACACCAATGCGCTATGACGAACTATTAATAGTTTGTCTGGTTGAGTGCGGTCAGTGTAAACGCAGGCCTACTATAGAACAACAACACTAGTAGATACATTTCTTGTTGCACGTCTATATGGCAACGATGCCTTATTAATAACTGGACTAAGTGAAAGGTGGGGAAACGGACAAGACGGGCGGGTTCGGTTCAAAGACTGCCACAATACTGTTGAAGCGGACATTATGTGCAAGCGAATTCCTAAAAAAAAACGAAACATGAAACTGACTAAATTAAATGACAGTCATCACAGCACTACTGCAAGTGTCCTCCCGATTAACAGGGAGTTTTGTCTTGCCCCTGTCGCCATTGTGCTTGCTCTAAGGGGGGTTCAGGCTCTGGGCTCTGTTAAGCGCTTTGAGGCGATTTTATTGTTTTGACGCTATATAAATACAATTGAATTAAATTGAATAAAGTTCGTGGTCAACCCTCACGATAGACCACCCTGGCTACACCCTCCTCTGCCTCACGTCCACATTCATGTTGGGGCTTCCTCCGCTGGCCTCTGATTGGTTCATTAAAACTCGCTCTTGTTTGGGCTAGTTAATAAAACGGCTAAATTATGCACTCGGGCGACGCGGGTCCCCAAACGCCCCATAAATTATCCCCACCCTGCCAGCCAGCTCGCTTCCTCGTGCCTGCTTCAACCCGAAGCCGGGGGTCCTATCATGGGCCGGCACCCACCCCTTCTCTCTTTCTCTCTCTCTCTCACATACACACACACTCTTTCTCTCTCTCTCCATCACGTTTTTTTCTCTCCATCTGTCCCTCTTTGTCCTCGCAGAGCGCGTGTGTTTTAGCTCATTGTCTTTCACACGTTTATTGACACCTTTTTTATATTGGGCGTTTTTGGAGGCTCGCGCCTGCCCGCGGGGAAGCCGTTCTACTCACGCTCCATTAGTTCATTGAATCGCGAGTTTGGTTAAACAAAGAGGACCGCTATCTGATACCCCCATCGCCCCCTCCCCTCCGCCTTCTGGAGGAGTCAGAGAACCAAGAGCGAACGTCCTGTGAGCGTGCACCGCAGGTTTTCGCGCTTGTCAACTGGGTGTCCACTCGTCCGCTCGCGAGCCAGCAGGAAGTGCAGCTTATTAGCATTAAAAGCCCACACCGTGAAATTCATTTCTAATTGCCAAGAGACGAGCGGCAACGGAAGATGAGCCCTGGAAGAGAAGGAGAGAGAGAGAGAGGCAGAGAGAGGGAGGGGGGGGCAGGCAGAGAGAGAGATTGAAAGAGGAAGAGACAGTGCGATAAAGAGAGAGCGATGGAGGAAGAGAGAGAGAGAGAGAGAGAGAGAGAGAGGGAGGGAGAGATGTGAAACACAACATATGTGCCCCCAATCACGTTAGAATGGGTTTGTGATATGTTAACACTGAATGGGTGGTGACAGATTGCAATTACCACGGCATTGTAATTGTCAAATTCAATTGAATAGAAGCCAGCATGGCAGGGCCCTGCTCCTCTCTCTCTCTCTCCTTCTCTTGCAGGGCCCTGCTCCTGTACTGGAGCCCTCACTGGAGCCCTCACGCTGGGGAGGGAGGGCCCTGCTCGTGTACTGGAGCCCTCACGCTGGGGAGGGAGGGCCCTGCTCGTGTACTGGAGCCCTCACGCTGGAGCCCTCACGCTGGGGAGGCTGAGGCTGAGGCTCGTGTACTGGAGCCCTCACGCTGGGGAGGGAGAGGCTCGCTGGGGAGGGAGAGGCTGAGGCTCGTGTACTGGAGCCCTCACGCTGGGGAGGGAGGGCCCTGCTCGTGTACTGGAGCCTCGTGCTGGGGAGGGAGAGGCTGGTCGACTGGAGCCCTCACGCTGGGGAGGGAGGGCCCTGCTCCTGTACTGGAGCCCTCGTGCTGGGGAGGGAGAGGCTGAGGCTCGTGTACTGGAGCCCTCACTGGAGCCCTCACGCTGGGGAGGGAGAGGCTACTCGTGTACTGGAGCCCTCGTGCTGGGGAGGGAGAGGCTGAGGCTGGTCGACTGGAGCCCTCGTGCTGGGGAGGGAGAGGCTGAGGCTGGTCTACTGGAGCCCTCGTGCTGGGGAGGGAGAGGCTCGCTGGGGAGGGAGAGGCTTGTGTAAGGACTGTGTGGGGAAGGAGAGGCTGGTCGACTGGAGCCCTCGTGCTGGGGAGGGAGAGGCTCGCTGGGGAGGGAGAGGCTGAGGCTCGTGTACTGGAGCCCTCACTGGAGCCCTCGTGCTGGGGAGGGAGAGGCTGCTCGTGTACTGGAGCCCTCGTGCTGGGGAGGGAGAGGCTGCTCGTGTACTGGAGCCCTCGTGCTGGGGAGGGAGAGGCTCGCTGGGGAGGGAGAGGCTGCTCGTGTACTGGAGCCCTCGTGCTGGGGAAGGAGAGGCTGGTCTAATGGCAGGGCCCTGCCCGTGTACTGGAGCCCTCGCGCTGGAATGGCAGGGCCCTGCTCATGTACTGGAGCCCTCGTGCTGGGGAGGGAGAGGCTGGTCGACTGGAGCCCTCGTGCTGGGGAAGGAGAGGCTCGTGTAAGGACTGCGT
The DNA here is from genome assembly GCF_900700415.2 of Clupea harengus. Taxonomy (NCBI): domain Eukaryota; kingdom Metazoa; phylum Chordata; class Actinopteri; order Clupeiformes; family Clupeidae; genus Clupea; species Clupea harengus. The sequence goes on from NC_045177.1 coordinate 1,408,864, forward strand.
GGGGATTATCTGAGGTAGTCACATATCACAGACCCCATCGCCAACAGCCAGTGTCCAAGAACAACATAGATATGTACTGCTGGGATTATGAGTTTATTTGCCATCCACAACGTCAAGAGAGCGCTCTCTCTCTCTCTCTCTCTCTCTCTCTCACTCCCTCCCTCCCTCTCTCACTCCCTCTTTCACTCCCTTTCTCTCTCTCCCTCTCACTCCCTCTTTCACTCCCTTTCTCTCTCCCTCTCTCTCTCTCACTCCCTTTCTCTCTCTCCCTCTTTCTCTCACTCCCTTTCTCTCCCTCTCTCTCCCTCTCTCTCTCACTCCCTCTCTCTCTCACTCCCTCCCTCTCTCACTCCCTCTTTCACTCTCTCTCTCTCACTCCCTCTCTCACTCCCTCTTTCACTCCCTTTCTCTCTCTCCCCTTTCTCTCTCACTCCCTCCCTCTCTCACTCCCTCCCTTTCTCTCTCACTCCCTCTTTCACTCCCTTTCTCTCTCTCCCTTTCTCTCTCACTCCCTCCCTCTCTCACTCCCTCCCTTTCTCTCTCACTCTCTCTCTCACTCCCTCTCTCTCTCACTCCCTCCCTCTCTCACTCCCTCTTTCACTCTCTCTCTCTCACTCCCTCTCTCACTCCCTCTTTCACTCCCTTTCTCTCTCTCCCCTTTCTCTCTCACTCCCTCCCTCTCTCACTCCCTCCCTTTCTCTCTCACTCCCTCTTTCACTCCCTTTCTCTCTCTCCCTTTCTCTCTCACTCCCTCCCTCTCTCACTCCCTCTCTCGCTCCCTTCCACTTCTCTCCATCTCTCTCAAGCGCTGGTAGTTGCTGTCACCTCTTACAGGTCAGCCACTGGTCTGTTTCAGGTCAGCCACTGGTCTGTTTCAGCCACTAGTCTGTTTCAGGTCGGCCACTGGTCTGTTTCAGGTCAGCCACTGTTGTGGCATTGGTCTGGCACTTGTTCAGGACTGGTTCGGGGCGGTCTGGCAGTGGTCTGCGACAGGTCTAGCGTTGTTTTGAGACGTTCTGGCAGTGGTCTGCGACAGGTCTAGCGTTGTTTTGAGACGGTCTGGCAGTGGTCTGCGACAGGTCTAGCGTTGGTTTGAGACGGTCTGGCAGTGGTCTGCGACAGGTCTAGCGCTGGTTTGGGACGGTCTGGCAGTGGTCTGCGACAGGTCTAGCACTGGTTTGGGACGGTCTGGCAGTGGTCTGCGACAGGTCTAGCGCTGGTTTGGGACGGTCTGGCAGTGGTCTGCGACAGGTCTAGCGTTGGTTTGGGACGGTCTGGCAGTGGTCTGCGACAGGTCTAGCGCTGGTTTGGGACGGTCTGGCAGTGGTCTGCGACAGGTCTAGCGCTGGTTTGGGACGGTCTGGCAGTGGTCTGCGACAGGTGTAGCGTTGTTTTGAGACGGTCTGGCACTGGTTTGGCTCAGAACTCTAAGTGTCTATGAGAGAGAGAGAGAGAGAGAGAGAGAGAGAGAGAGAGAGAATGAGAGGGTAAGAGAGAGTGGGGGGGGGTGAGAGACAGAGAGAATGAGAGAGATAGAGAAAGGGGGGGTAAAAGAGAGGGACAGAAAGAGAGAGAGAGAGAGAGAGAGAGACAGACAGACAGACAGACAGACAGAGACAGACAGAGAGAGAGAGGAAGATTTGAATAATCCATTGAATCCACGAACCAGGTGTAACACCATCTGGCAAACTCACTGACAGATCCAAACCACCATCTCCCCCCATCTCTCTCTCTCTCTCATTCTCCCCCCTCTCCATCTCTCTTTTTCTCTCCTCCCTCCATCTCTCTCTCCCCCCTCTCTCTCCCTCTCTCTCTCTCTTCCCTCTCCACCCCTGCTCTCCATCTCTCTTTTTCTCTCTCTCTCACCCTCTCTCCTCCCTCCACCTTTCTTCTTCTCTCTCTCTCTCTCCATCCCTGCTCCCCCATCTCTCTTCTTCTGTCTCTCTCTCTCCATGCTATGTATGTATGCAAGTATGCTGCCTCTCTCACTCTCTCTCATACATGCACACACACACACACACACACATACACACACACACACACACACACACACGTCAATAAAACTGCTGACTGGGGTCCAGGCCAGTCCAGGGTTGTAACAGGTCCTGATGTGGATCAGTTTGATGTGGATCAGTTTGATGTGGATCAGATTGATGTGGATCAGATTGATGTGGTTCAGTTTGATGTGGATCAGATTGATGTGGATCAGATTGGTTTGGATCAGATTGATGTGGATCAGATTGGTTTGGATCAGATTGATGTGGATCAGATTGATGTGGATCAGGTCCAGATGTGGATCAGATTGATGTGGTTCAGTTTGATGTGGATCAGATTGATGTGGATCAGATTGGTTTGGATCAGATTGATGTGGATCAGATCATGTTCCTATAGAGACGAATAGTGAAGTGTTCCTATAGAACAGTGAATAGTGAATCCAATGGTCTGTTTGAAACATAGCCCCTGCTGCCATCTAGTGGTCAAGGTGCTATATTGCAGCTTTAGACATCACCCAACTAACTTTAACCCGAATGCAACAGACCAAGGACCAAAACAGCGTGCTGGATTTGTATACTTTGTTTCTGCAGTGCTTGGTTTGGTCTTGATTAACTGCTCACTTTTAATAGTATAGTATAGTACTATAGAGGTACTCAAATCTGATTAAACTTATCAGTGGCAGTCCTGATTGGCTATCTGCATGTATCTGACTGAACTCATCAGTGGCAGTCCTGATTGGCTCTGCCTACCTGACTGAAGTCATCACTGACAGTCCTGATTAGCTCTGCCTACCTAACTTATAATCAGGTGCAGTCCTGATTGGCTCTTATAATCAGGTGCAGTCCTGATTGGCTATCTGCATGTATCTGACTGAAGTCATCAGCGGCAGTCCTGATTGGCTCTGCCTACCTGACTGAAGTCATCAGTGGCAGTCCTGATTGGCTCTGCCTACCTGACTTATAATCAGGTGCAGTCCTGATTGGCTCTTATAATCAGGTGCAGTCCTGATTGGCTCTTAAAATCAGGTGCAGTCCTGATTGGCTCTTATAATCAGGTGCAGTCCTGATTGGCTCTTATAATCAGGTGCAGTCCTGATTGGCTCTTATAATCAGGTGCAGTCCTGATTGGCTCTTATAAATCAGGTGGAGTCCTGATTGGCTCTTATAATCAGGTGCAGTCCTGATTGGCTCTTATAATCAGGTGCAGTCCTGATTGGCTCTTATAATCAGGTGCAGTCCTGATTGGCTCTTATAATCAGGTACAGTCCTGATTGGCTCTTATAATCAGGTGCAGTCCTGATTGGCTCTTATAATCAGGTGCGCACTAAAAGGTGTGCAGGACTGTGTGCCTCCAGGAGTAAGAACCCAGGTGAACACCGCTGGCAGTGTTGCATCTGAACGCGTTCATTGAACGAAAGTTCTGAACGTACTGTATTACTCCCTGATGAACGATACTGTGAACGCGTTCATTCTGGTGTCTGTGAACGGCACGTTCAATAAGGTGCCAGATTTCTAGAGACTTCCAGGCGAAAAACACACCGTTAACAATCCTGTATCCAGGGTTGCCCAACCAGTCAATCGCTGCGTGTGCTTTCTTCTACTGTCTATGCCTGGCAAGTGTGAGAGGGCCGACGTTGCGTAGAGGCCGAGAGCGGTATTGCAGACGGATAGAGATTTCAATCTGGCAACAGCAGCCACCAGAAAAATTATATTTGGAGCTGTGAACTTAGTTCAAAATGTTGAATTATGAACTATGAACTGAACTAGTTCATGTAGAAAGTGAACTTTCCCAACACTGACCGCTGGTGTGTGATGTGTGTTTGACCCTGATGGTGTTGATGGTGTGTGATGTGTATGACGGTGTTGATGGTGTGTGTGATGTGTGTGACAGTGTTGATGGTGTGTGATGTGTGTGATGTGTGTGACGGTGTTGTTGGTGTGTAATGCGTGTGACGGTGTTGCTGGTGTGTGTGATGTGTGTGACGGTGTTGCTGATGTGTGTGACGGTGTTGATGGTGTGTGTGATGTGTGTGTGACCCTGACGGTGTTGTTGGTGGTGTGTGATGTGTGTGACGTGTCTGACGGTGTTGCTGGTGTGTGTGATGTGTGTGACGGTGTTGCTGATGTGTGTGACGGTGTTGTTGGTGTGTGATGTGTGTGACGGTGTTGTTGGTGGTGTGTGATGTGTTGATGGTGTGTGACCCTGAGGGTGTTGATGGTGTGTGATGTGTGTGTGACGGTGTTGTTGGTGTGTGATGTGTGTGATGTGTGTGACGGTGTTGCTGGTGTGTGATGTGTGTGACGGTGTTGATGTGTGTGTGATGTGTGATGTGTGTGACGGTGTTGGTGTGTGATGTGGTGTGTCTGTCTGACGGTGTTGCTGGTGTGTGTGATGTGTGTGACCCTGACGGTGTTGTTGGTGTGTGATGTGTGTGACCCTGACAGTGTGTGTGATGTGTGTGTGACCCTGACGGTGTTGCTGGTGTGTCCCTGTCTGTGGTTGTGTGAGTGTCAAATGAAGGAATGGACGTAGTGGTCATTTGCATTTGAGTTTAATGATTTAAATTAGGAAGAAATCAATAAATACACAGAAAAAAAAGGGTAAACAGTAAATACAGGCCAACTGCGTGTTATCTCTTCTTCACTAAGACCAGGCCTGGGTCAGATCATACTCGGGTAGGTAACTTCCATCTGGGCCTCTGTTGGTAGTTTCTATGGTAGCCAAACTTCCATCTAGGCCTTCCTTTTGAGTCTCTATGGTAACCAGCTTCCATCTAGGCCCTCCTTTGGAGTCTCTATGGTAACCAGCTTCCATCTGGGCCTTTGTTGGTAGTTTCTATGGTAGCCAAACTTCCATCTGAGGCTTCCTTTGGAGTCTCTATGGTAACCAGCTTCCACCTGGGCCTTCCTTTGGAGTCTCTATGGTAACCAGCTTCCATCTGGGCCTTTGTTTGTAGTTTCCATGGTAACCAGCTTCCATCTGGGCCGTCATTTGTAGTTTCTATGGTAACCAGCTTCCATCTGGGCCTTTGTTTGTAGTTTCTATGGTAACCAGCTTCCATCTGGGCCTTCAATTGTAGTTTCTATGGCTGCATGAAGTGTGCGGAAGTCTTTTTGAAGGAAGCTCTGTTCCAGTCCTCTGTGTGTGTTGTTTCTCACGTCATTGGACACTGAGTTAACTGACAGGTCACTGAGCCAACCACTGCCATGGTACCAGTAGAGACACGCCCACCAGACACCAGGCAGTGGATAGGCTGCCCACACTGCTGACGACACTGGGGGATAAAGCTAAAGACAAAGAAGATAAAGTGAGTCAGTGAGATTGACTTAATTTAAAGCAAGACTATATGATCTTATACAATGTGTGTGTGTGTGTGTGTGTGTGTGTGTTCACCTGTGCCGTTGAGTGATATTATAGTGAAAGTGAGGTGTGTGTGTGTGTGTGTGTGTGTGTGTGTGTGTGTGTGCACCTGTGCCGTTGAGTGATATTATAGTGAAGGTCAGGTGTGTGTGTGTGTGTGTGTGTGTGTGTGTGTGTGTGTGTGTGTGTATATTCACCTGTGCCGTTGAGTGATATTATAGTGAAGGTGAGGTGTGTGTGTGTGTGTGTGGTATGTGTGTTCACCTGTGCCGTTGAGTGATATTATAGTGAAGGTGAGGTGAGTGTGTGTGTGTGTGTGTGTGTAAGTGTGTGTGTGCGTGTGTGTGTGTGTGTGTGTGTGTGTG